>NW_024609859.1:113687-180439 GCF_016920785.2 Ixodes scapularis | reverse complement strand
AAGATGAAGCGATATGCAGACACTAGAAGAGCGGCTAAAGAACCGAGATTTTCAGTTGGACAGTCAGTCCGAATTTTTCGTCCGTTGCATCAGACTAAGCTCCATAGCACGTATACAGAACCGCAAGTTATTGAAGAGCAAGTTGGTCCAGCAACGTACCGTATGCAAGATGGCCGAAAATGGAATGCGAAGAAACTTACGGCGGTACCTTCCCAGTTGCAGAGGAGTTCGTTGCAAGCCAGCGCAACCACAAATACAAGTCGTTTGCCACAAGAATATTTTGATGACGATGATAACGATTCAGTTACTGGCAAGATAACTGTGCCTTTTATGCGTATGCAGTCTAAAGTTTTCACAGCATCGCCTGGCAAGGATGCTGTCCGTGAGAGTCCAGCAACTACGACTACAAAGGAGTCAACGGTCCCTCCCGCTGCCCAGCCGGAACCCGTCGTGACTTCATCAGCCCAGTGCTTTTAGCCACCGGATGCAAGCACTCCGGTTGCAACGCGTCCAGCGACGCCAGAATCGACGCCTCTTCTAGAGCCATCTGGCGGTGAAGTGAGTGAGTCAATGGTGTTTGTAGATCCCTCAGCAGTGACAGAGTCCGTCGGGATCATAGAGTTCCCTATAGTGACCACAGTGCCTTCTCTATCGGTTACGGAACAATAGACTTACGTACCTGATGACCGATCACAAACGGACAATCAAGTAACAAGCTCCACAGCAAGACGTTCCACAAGGCAAAGACGCTTGCCCGAGAAACTTAAAGACTATGTACTTTCCTTTGTTCATGATACGTCACATAGTACGTCTAGCGAGATTTTTTATGTTTAATTAAGACTTATAAGCATAATTAGATAAAAGTGCCTAACGCAAGTGTGAACGTTTTCAGGAACTGTAGAGGACTGTTTTTCCCTTCGGAAGACTGTAACGCAAGTCAAAGATTGTATTCTGGAAAAAGCATAGCGTGCCGTTACAGACGTTTTCAGAATTTGATTCTCAGTGTGATACCGCAACTAAGTTCTTATGTTAATTTTTTTTTCCAACGGACATCCAGTGTAAAACGGACATGTGTTGCGAAGAGTTCTTGTAGTTTCTCCAAATATTACGTCACTGTTAGTGTTACAGTGTATAGCCTAATGTTCGTCCAGGATACTGTCCAGTCAGTTAAAGGGGCACTCAAGTGGATTCTGAGATCGTCTATTTATTGTCATAACTCAATCTGCGGGCTCTAAGCATCCTAGAAATCCCAAAACTACATTCAAGGGCGGCCGATTTCCCTATTAAAAATCCAATCAAAGATCGCTGTTCTGCGCCTAGGCGCACGCCGTCAGGGGCGCTGTCGGACGGGAAGGCAGCAGGGAAGGGCGTGCGCCATCCAATCACGAGTGACGGCTTCCCGGCGGATTGATCCTTCGAACCGGCGGAGTGATCTTCCAAATGTGCGCGTATTTGATGGATTCTCGTTGGGACTCATTTTGTTTACTTCGGGTCTTGCGTCGTGCGGAGATGGACCTGCCAAATCTAACACCGTTGGAGGTGGAAATTCTTCGGCGGACGGCAGATATCAGCTCAATCTCCTACGACGCCACTCCTACGCGCGACGCCGATGCCCCGAACGTGACGGACTCGGACCACAGTTCGCGATGCTCAATGTCAACACCGGAGGAAGACGACGAAACCGACGACGCAACCCAGCGGCTTAAGAACACCAACTGGTAGGTGATGAGCTGTTTATTATACCTCTCATATGTATAGCTGATGCTGGTTTTCTGTTTTAAGGTGCCAATGCAGTTGCTGCGTGCCGATGGAAACCGTCGCAGAGTGTGTCTGCTGCCGTGACTACCCGGGCGCCGTTCGCAAGCAGCAGGGCGGCAGAGCTGCGTGACAAGCCACCCGGATTTCGAGGGGCTGTACGTGCCTCGATCCGGGTGTGCTACAGCTGGCCTGTAGCACACCCGGGAGTGATGTGCGTGGGCACATCACTCCCGCGTAACAAGGCGAGAAGAAAACGTAGTTCGCTCTTTTTCAAACAATAATAGCTGTATTACGTCACCTACAGCCAAGGATTTGACGTTGTTGTCAAAAGATAATGTGCATGTGCCTAAAAAGAGCAATAATAATAACTTTAGCAATCTTTTCGCAGTTCGCTATTTCTATTGGTCGAATTCTATGGAGGTGGTGGAGACACGGGATGGACCCCGCAAGAGGATATAGTGCCTGTGTATTTCTATTGCTGTGAGTTTACTAGGGCGCCTTGCCATTTAGAACTGGTCATTTTTATTGACTGAAGCCCAACAAACAATATGCTTCCAAAAACAAGCTTCTCCAAAAAGCACTTGAGTGCCCCTTTAAGCAAAGAGTGTCTACGTCATGTTCTGGGTAAACTAACGTAACTCACAACTAACCATTGTTCTGAGCATAACTTAAGAACGACTACGTTGAGAATTTTTTTTAAGGAAATGAGGAAAGGATCAGGAAGTGAAAAGTTCAACTTTCTAAGCAGTGTTCTCCTAGGATTTTCAATTCATGGAAGGGAGAAATGTAGTGTCAGCGTATCTTCCATGTACAGCGTTTCAGTTGGCTTCATGAGCGGTACCATGTTTTCCGCTGTCATTTTATGGGGAGGAGAAATGTAGTGTTGCAAACTAGCGCCATCTATGGGAGTGTGTAAATAAATGGGGCGGCTCGAGGAGCTTGCTCAGAGAATTGGCCTGAACCACTGATCTCTATTGTAGTAGGCTGGATCGCGGATCGCGGCCTCGGCAGCTGGGGCCGAGTGTCGCCACCGGCGGCCATCGATTGACACCAGCCAATGCATGGGACTCTAATGGAAGAACGAGAAAAAGTGCCGTTTTCCCTTGTTTCTAAGCTGTTCTCGGCACTGAAACTTTTTGGATGCTTTTCGATAAGCCCGTCAAAGAGTTTGCTTACAAACATTAAAACTGGCAGCCCTCTCAATTCTTATCAATAAATATTTTGTGGTCGAGAGTGACTCCGCAGCAGTGCAGCTCAATGAGGCGAGTTACCTAGAGTTTCCGCGGAGTCGGTGGCGGTTTCGTTGAGTTGGGTTTAGCAGACGACAAGCTCCAAGGCTTTGCAACGCGGAATTCGCTCACTCCCGGAAAGCCGCGGTCGAGATGGAACTTCTTTGTCATTCATCAACTTCTGGGCTTCCCTGAGGACGGTCTTATTGACGGCAAGTTCCTCTGTTTACTCCACTTCGAGAGCAAGCTTGCCTGCTCAGCCGTAGGTGCTCCGGTACGTTTGATTTTTTTATTTGGCGACCGGACGTTTGACAAATACCGATTCGATCTCCAAACACCCGACATTAGGATCGCAGCGCACAATAAAATACTGGCCTCCGCGCACAGCGTACATGCTTCAATATGATTACTTTTGTGCTTTTCTCCCATAGACTTGCGTGTATTGCCTGGTGTCAAGCAATGCCCGCCGGTGGCGACACCGACGGGCTCCCGATCCGCGATCCAGCCTACTAAAATAGAGATCAGTGGCCTGAACGTTGGCCCCACTACATGTCTCTTTGATCCGACCAAGTGCCGGAGTCGGAACCACCAGCCCGGATCGCGTCATGGGGCCCCGTTAAGCAGCTCGGTGAGTTGCGCCCTTGCCGGCCACCCTCGTCCTTGACATGTAGCTGAACCAGGGGGGATCGGTGCATAAACCCCCCTCCCCCCCCCCCAAAAAAAAAAACAAAAAAACATAACAGTGAGTCAAAGGTTTTTCAATCCAGAGGCGTCCACGCTACTAACGTCGTTTGATGTAAGTCGCCATATTGTATTGCTCATTAAACCATTCTGAAATTGATCTGAAACCATAGTTTTCAGATTAGTGAAGCAGGAACCAACACTGCCTTATTAAGGAGAGTAGAGAGCAACTACAGGTTGGGTCTTCAGAAAGAAGGCTTCCCGTGAGCGTGAGTGCTCGGTTTCTCAATCCAGAGGCATCCACGCTATTAACGTCGTTTGATCTTAGTCGCCATATTGTATTGCTCATAAAACCATTCTGAAATTGTTCTGAAACCATATTCTGCAGATTATCGAAGCCAGAACGAACACTGCCTTATTAAGGAGAGTAGAGAGAAAAAACAGGTGGGGTCTTCACAGAGAAGGCTTCCCGTGAGCGTGAGTGTACGGTTTTTCAATGCAGAGGCATCCTTGCTATTAACGTCGTTTGATGTAAGTCGCCATATTGTATTGCTCATGAAACCTGAAATTGATCTGAAACCATATTTTGCAGATTATCGAACCAGGAACCAGCACCGCCTTATTAACGAGAGCAGAGAGGAACTACAGGTGAAGTCTTCAGAGAGAAGGCTTCCCGTGAGCGTGAGTCAACGAATTTTCCATCCAGAGGCATCCACAGTATTAAAGTCGTTTGATGTAAGTCGCCATATTGTATTGCTCATGAAACCATTCTGTAATTGATCTGAAACCATATTTTTCGGATTATCGAAGCAGAAACCAACACTGCCTTATTAACGAGAGTAGAGAGGAACTGCAGGTGGGGGTCTTCAGAGCGAAGGCTTACGTGAGCGTGAGTAAACGATTTTTCAAACCAGAGGCATCCACGCTATTAACGTCGTTTGATGTGTGTCGCCATATTGTATTGCTCATAAAATTATTCTGAAATTGATCTGAAACTATATTTTTCGGATTATCGAAGCAGGAACCAACACTGCCTTATTAACGAGAGTAGAGAGCAACTAAAGGTGGGGTCTTCAGAGAGAAGGCTTCCCGTGAGCGGGAGTGAACGGTTTTCAATCCAGATGCATCCACGCTATTAACTTCGTTTGATGTAAGTCGCCATATTGTATTGCTCATTAAACCATTCTGAAATTGATCTGCAACCATATTTTTCGGATTATCGAAGCAGGAACCAACACTGCCTTATTAACGAGAGTAGAGAGCAACTACAGGTGGGGTCTTCAGAGAGAAGGCTTCCCGTGAGCGTGAGAGAACGGTTTTTCAATCCAGATGCATCCACGCTATTAACTTCGTTTGATGTAAGTTGCCATTTTGTATTGCTCATTAAACCATTCTGAAATTGATCTGAAACCATATTTTTAGGATTATCGAAGCAGGAACTAACACTGCCTTATTAACGAGAGTAGAGAGCAACTACAGGTGGGGTCTTCAGAGAGAAGGCTTCGCGTGAGTTTGAGTGAACGGTTTTTCAATCCAGATGCATCCACGCTATTAACTTCGTTTGATGTAAGTCGCCATTTTGTATTGCTCATAAAACCATTCTGAAATTGATCTGAAACCATATTTTTCGGATTATCGAAGCAGGAACTTACACTGCCTTATTAACGATAGTAGAGAGAAACTAAAAGTGGGGCCTTCAAAGAGAAGGCTTCCAGTGAGCGTGAGTGAACGGTTTTTCAATCCAGATGCATCCACGCTATTAACTTCGTTTGATGTAAGTCGCCATATTGTATTGCTCATAAAACCATTCTGAAATTGATCTGAAACCATATTTTTCGGATTATCGAAGCAGGAACTTACACTGCCTTATTAACGATAGTAGACAGAAACTAAAAGTGGGGTCTTCAGAGAGAATGCTTCCCGGGCCGCGTATTGTGAGACCCCCCACGGCAAAGCCCCGCGAGAGAGAAAAGAAGGAGGGAGAGGAGGAAAGGAAGGAGGGAAGAATACCGCGATTGGCTGGCGCAGTCACGTGGTACGCGCGCGCTACGGGCTGTTCTAACAGCCGAATTCATAAACGGGCCTCGACTCGAACTCGACTCAAACTCGACTCGAAACTCCACTCGAGGCCGGTTTTGCGCTTCATAAACCGACCTCCACTCCAAACGCTCCTCGACTCGAGGAAATACTCGACTCTTTCCTCGAGAATCTCAAGGTAGGTCCGGCGCTTCCTCGAGCCGCTCCTCGACTTGAGTTTGGGGTGTCATGGCGGCCGGCGAGTCGTTCGCGGAGTTCGTGCACTTCGTTTTAAGCGCAGAAGAGATCCTCTACGACGACGCAGGCGACAGCGAATCGAGACGTGTGACGAGACGAAGTTTCAGAGAACGCCTGAACCCGCTGGAACACTTCAGTGACTGCGGATTTCCTGTGCGGTGCCGCTTCACGAAGGCGACCGGCGAGCACTCTGCCGTCTCTGCCAGGAGCGCGAGTACTCAGGGCCTACCGCCCTCAACGATGCTGCAGCTCCTCGTTGTTTTGAGCTTTTATGGTGCCAGGACGTTCCAAGTTGTTACGGGAACCATGTGAACATGCAGCAGCCGACCGTGCGCCGGATTGCGGAGCGAGTTTCGCGGCTCCTCGCACGGACCATTTTCACCCGCTCGGTGAAGCTCCCGCAGGGCGCAGCGAACTTCAATGCGTTCGTGCGGGGCTGCTGCGAAATGAAGTTTCCAGCGGCGACTGGGTGCATTGATAAGAGGACCCGGCGGTCCCGATGTGGAAGTGTTCTCGAAACAGAAATGGATACTTCTCCATCAACGTGCAGGTAAGTTCACTTCTGTTGTTTGCGTTAGGAGTGCCAAGCTTAATTAATCAAACTGTACGCTGAGATGCGATATCGTAGGTCTAAACTCTGACGTAACGATATCAATCAAAACTTTAAAACAAATCTGTATCCGGCGACAGTTTGCACGACCGAGCGTGAACGTACTCCCGTTCTTATGAAGGAAAAAAAAAATGTCATTAAATGGCTGCCGACTCTTGGGAGAGCACAGAAATACGTAAAATAAAACGAACTCCCGATCGGGTTACCGAGCAGAATGATAGTAGCAGCCCGAGCGCACCCTCCTTGCAAGAATGATCATGACCAAAGCACATTTCCAGTGAATGTGGGATGAGACGATGTGTGTTGCCACACAGTCTCATCCCAGATGAACCTTTTTGATCGTCAGATTCTCAGACATGAAAACTTAAAATTAAGTTAAAATTGAAAATGATGAGCGAATGTTTACTTTCTACATACACATGAAAGCATTCATTTGCTGGCATTCACTAAGTTGTCTGTGCAATTGTTAACTACAACAGTCCCATATGTAATCAGTTTTTGTGTCTGCATGTGCTTGTGTCGTGTAAACCAAACTGCACGGTGAACACCCACTGCTCAATAACATTTGTTGTTCATTGAGGTTGGTTGTTTGTTGGTTCTTGGCATTTGTTGCTTAAATGAGACCGCGGCTTAAGAGTCCACAGAAATATACAATAATGTAGGAAACATACGCCGATACCACACCATTCGCAGATTGACATCCTTCGGCAAGCAGCAGAGTGTACTGAAAATACAACTAGTACCAAAGTCCATATCGTACAGCATACCACCCGAACCGGACTGATGCCTGCAGCCATCTAAAAGAGACTTTCTGAAGCTTAAGATGTGCGCGAAGGGTCATTATCCACTCTTGACAAAAAGCTGTGTGTACATCTGAAGAAGAGTGTTATCATACACAGCACTTTCTATCGAAAACAGTAGTCTGAGCATTAATAGGACATACACTACTCCACAAACCAGTCCCACATTTTCTATTCAAACAATAATTGTGCTGTATTTTTCTTCCTTTTTGTCTTATGTAGGTACCAAAAGGCCCACTTCTGGACTAGGAACTCGATGCAGCACAAGCCTGAATGGTCAGCTGTGATGATCACTGGTGAACTTGCACTGCAAAACTTGGCCCACCTGCAGAACGAGCCACTTCCCGCTCTACCAGTCCCACCCCCCACTGACGATGCTGAAGGCAATCTCATCTCCCATCGACTCCAGACCCTGTGGACACATTCAACGGGGCATGGGTGCAGGCTCAACTCCTTGTGTGGTGTTTCCAGTAGGAACTGAATGCAGAGCATGTCCTTTTTAGCTTAGGTCACTGAAGAATCAAGTCACTGGCCATGTTAAAGCTCAAAATGCAATCGCGCCAGAAACAAATCAACCTTATACTATGGCCACACACTTTCTAATTTGAACCGAAACAAATTCGCCGGTTTCTCAGCTAGTTGGTCACCACAGATTGTTGCAATGTCTTTGTTCTACTCACGTTCCCGCTGGACGACAGTGTTTGAAACTATGCTGGTGGTTGCTGTTTTACCAATCTTCCGAAAAAAGCAAGACCAACTTGCCCTCTTTGTTGTGGAAACATTTTGCTCGAGAACAATTCAATATTTGTCATCACACAAAGCAGGGGGGTAGCAGGATACAAAGAAAGTGAGAAGCTTCAGGTAATTACATTAAAATAACTCAAAATTTTGCCGTGTTCAGACTCGAGTCTTTTCAGCGAGTTGTTCAGTGCACATTTGTTCGAAATAAACTTATACATGAGAATGTCTGAAATGATGTCTTGCAGCTGTGACCCCACATGAAAAGTTTTCGGTTAGAATAAATATTACAATAGCGCAGGAATTCCTTGTGAGGACACCTTCGGATGTTAGGCAGTCAAGGGTGTCCTACCTAACAGTTACTTGCACAAGCATGCGGAGCCCATGCACTCAAACTGCTGGCATCACACTACGTATTACTGAATGCGAGCATGAATGAGGTGAGCACCGTACCAGGGTTTAGCTGGAACCGCTGCTCAATTACTGTATCACTGTGTGGCCAGCTGCAAACTTTGGTCCAATTGCTACGTCGGCACTGTAGTAGTGTGCAGTGAAAAGGCAGTGAGGTCAGATTTGGGGGTTTTACGTGCCAAACTAACGGCAGGCATCTGGCACGCCCCAGCAGAGAACTGAGGATTAATTTCGACCACCTGGGGATCTTTGGACAAGCAACCAAAAGCTCTGGGACACGGCGCCACCTCCGCAATGAAAAGGCAGTGGGCAAGCCTCGTCAATGTAGTGTCGACTTTACTCTGGTAGGCGGTGCAAGTTCATAGAGGATTGCGAGGCACAAACCCCTGGACAGGAAATGAGACGTCTTAACTCAATGAAAACCATGGCAAAACTCTGTGACAACAGCATTTAATGAGCGAGGCTGCACATGGACTACACACTAATAAAAGAGACATTACATAAATAATAGTGGCAATGTTTAGGAAACACCTGGCTGTACATTCAAACAGATTCCTAATATCCATCAAGGGGATTGGTGGTCAACTGCATTAACGGATCACAGCTTGGGGCACGTGGAGTGAAAGCTCGCACAGCTGAACATAGGAATCTTGAGTTCAATCTCTGCCTCCGCCTGTATCGATGTGGATGAACATTATAACAGCATGCGGTTGTGTATCACAACTGAGATTGAAGTTAAAGACCCCAGGATAGCTGTGGTACGACACTGGCTGAATATCTCGTCTACAGTGGAGATAAGTTGCTCACTGGGGCTGACTAACTTCCCGTTGCCTAAACATACAAACAATGTAATTAGTAAGAAAAAAAAATACTTTGTTACTTTTTAAGTTTCAAAAGAATAGATTTAAAGCTGACGTAACTGCCCTTTTGCATAAAATGTTCACTACAAATAGCGAATCGAGAAACAAGTTAAAAAAAATGCTAGGCTTTAACGAACGAGATACAGTCAAAACTTGTAACAACTTCAGGTCAGGGATGAAATGAAGCAAGTTACAGACTTTAAAAAAGCATTCTTAAACACAAAAGAGAATGGTAATTACTAAAGAGGAAGATGAAACAAATTGAATAAATCAGCCTACTGTTGTGGCTGGGCCCCAAGACCAAGCAGTTGTTGCAGCGTGATTAGTTTGTTGAGCTGAAGCAGCTCAAGCTCGAACCAGCTTGTTACGCTGCTGCTGATGAAAAACCTGAGCCTGCGTCTGTTAATAGGCAACCTGACACTGACGTAGCTCCAGCTGCAGCAGGTGCAGCTCCTCCAGTTGGTGCGGCCTTTAGTTGTCTTCACTCGGACAACCACACGTGGCGGCTGAGGAGGTAGAGGAGGCGGGGGCTTGGTTGGTGGCACAGCAACCGCAACCTCCATGATGCCACCCTAGTCCAGCAGCGGTGGGGCAGGTGAATCTAGGCAAGCACAACACATTGACGCGGAGTGTTACAGGCACGGTGAAGACACCGGAGAACTGGTAGAAACTGTTACAACAACCCCATTACAGAAATGTTAAATGCCAACCGTTGGTAAACATGAAAGTTTTCCTTCCTTGTTCTGACCCTTTCCTTTCCGTGATACTGTCAGTAGCGGCAGGGCAGACTCCAAATGGTGATACCCTCAAAAGAAACAGCGCTGTTATCTCGGACCTTGTGGGCCCTCAGGCACAAGTGTGGTGTATTCGTCAATAAACATGTCATTATCCAGACCCAAGGAATTTACCGTGTTCCTACGTGGCACCCCTAACAAGTCGCATTCATGAAAATGTGGCTCATTGTCACAGTTTTTAGCGTTCCTACGAGACAGTATGCCAAAATCGAAATAATAAACGGAAGAGCATAGACAGATTTTTTTATAAATAAACATTGGAAGCTGTGTGATCAAGTAGCAACCAACCTCCATGGGTATGTAGCAAATGCAATCGAAAACTTTTACCAGGCATCATGCCAGTCGTCATGCTCGTTCACTGTGGCTTCGGGAATGGCGGCTGGCAGCATTGAGAGCACCGGCCAACCAGCGCGGGCGCTGCCGCTGTTGTATGGGCTTGGCAGCCGCATCGCCATGTGGGACACCAGTGCCCCCACAAGATGGAGGGACGGGCCCATTGTTCAGCAGGTGCGATACCAGTGCCCCCTCCTGCAATGAAAGGCCAAAGAATATCCTGTGAGAGCATCCATGAGTTGAGATGTACAGAGCACAACGCAGAAAGAAAAACAAATCATACTACAACTTATGCGGTACGATTTGTTGTTCGACACTTAACTGCAAAAATAAATGCGAAATAAGTGATGTCATACCTGTGCTGTTTCTTGATATGCATGGAAAATACTGGAGTAGCTTAATGTGATTATCGACAACATTCATATTGTAGACACAACTTTTCAAATCAATAATGTATACTTCTACCCATATTAAATTTGTGCCAGCTTAATCATGCCAGTACAATGCGCTGATTAACCTAGCAAATAAATGACAATGGTTGCACACTAACATGGACACCTGAAAAAAGGCATCTGTCAACAACTGGACTCCAGCACGTCTCATGTTCACATAATGGCATTTCTTAGGAGGTTACAATTGAGAAATGAGAGCTGGTAGTCAATTAAACCTGCACAAGATTTTTTTTTTTCTTCAAAAGATTAGCACACAAGGAGATGAGGTGCTAGGTCCAATTGACATAGTGGAAACTCCTACTTAGCGTAACTTTTACGTGCACTAATGTCAATTTCGTGCGTCGCGTTTTTTTTTTTTTTTATACGTCCAGGTTGCCTCTCTAATCTCAAGCAAGGGGCCGGAGGCTAAGGTAGTGTGGCGCAACCAGAATATTCGCAGCGTAATTTTCGCTTAGATATAGCACAACACGCAAAGTAAGTTGTCGAAGTCGGCACAAGAATCACCAAAGATAGCGCCAATTCACCGTCACTGCCCACCTACGGCCTCGACAGTAACGTGCTTGACTAGTTGCAGGTGGCCACAGCAAAGTCCCTTCCAGGGTTATTTAGTACACACGTCCTGTCATGTGATTTTGCGAACCCGTTGCGTTATTCTGCCCAAATATAAAAATTGCTTACTCACCTGTTGCGTGGATGCCCCGATTCTTCTCGGAGTCTGTTTTCTTCCACTTGGGTTTACCGTTGTCCCAACACTCGCGGGCGGACATGCGGCTGGCGCTTATACTTAGTGCAGACTCTTCTACGCGTCAATTTTAGCTTCTTTCGGGGAGTTGTTAGTAGAACGACGAAGAAGCTTTCCTCCTTCGTGGAACCACTTGCCCCTTCTTGTCACCTTCGTTGAACGACATCGTTGTTGGGCAAGGCACTTTAGTAAGACTCTGAAGAAAGAGAAAGGGTGAAAATGCTCGTTCTAGGCGGTGACAGCGAAGCAGATAAGCGGTGAGACGAGGTGAGACGGCGAAGAACGGGCGAGACGCAGAGGCGAACGACGGTAGCGAGCTACAGCTGCCTCTACTGCCTCTACGACGCAAAAGCTGGGGAGCGGCCGCCACCGTTGCCAGACTGGAGAACGCTTGTGGCTGTTTGTCCGAAAACTTGCCGCAACGCATAAAACATGCGCGCTGCGAAGCAGAAATCTTGCAGACTCCCAATTCAATGTTAGTAAAATGTGTCCCTTTAAATAAAATGAACTAATATGTTCATAATTCACACCACAATATTGTTTTCAATTTCGTTTTTTACTACAACCTCGTAACCAGACGCCTTTCACGTCTCCTCGAGTTTCCTCGAGTGGAGGAAGTGTTCTCGAGGAGCTCCTCAGCCGAGGAAACGCCGAGGCGCGTCTGTGAAGCCCGATGGCCCCTCGAGTGGAGGCGAGCTGCTTTCCTCCACTCCAGCGAGTCGAGGTGGAGTGTCGAGTCGAGGCCCGTTTATGAATACGGCCGTAAGCTGCGTGCAGCCCCCCTCCCCCCCGCTACCGCCGACGCGAGCAGACGCCCTGCCGCTTTGTTTTGGAGTGCTCCACGCCCCAGTCGAAAAAGTGCATTGGTGCAGTCCTAGATATTGGAAGGTATCGTTAGTGTGAAACTGGATAACATACGCGCACAGGTCTCAATGCTGACTGGGCAGCTACGCTACGGCCGTTTTATGCTTTCTGCCGTAACGTTCGCGTACTCCAGGGCGGAAGGGTGTGTTTAGGCCTAAGGACCCGTGACCGCTGCCAGCGTTCCGAAGTCATTTACGGCCTGGAAATAAACCCAGCTCGTTTGGCTTTCGCTAAAACGTCCAGTGTAGCTAATGTTTTATTTCATTCGAACGACGCGCCGCTGCGGTGTTGTGTAGTCTGCCCTACAGCGATGCCCAACTCGCCGCTTGGCAGCATTATTCACGGGTGTAACATCATTCGCCCGTTGCTGGCCTCAACAGGAATCGCGCCAGGTACGTATGAGACGCCAACGGAGCACAAGCGGTGATCTGGACCGCGAGTGCACGTCTGAATTGTGCTTTGCATATACACTGTCACGCCTCTGCAAGAATCAATCGCGCTCCCCGCAGCTAGTCGAAATGGAGAAGTGCATTGTCAAGCCTGTAACCCTGCGGCGAAATTGATCTATACCCGATGTCAGCTTTTTTGTGCTCCACTGGAAACGGTACTAAAGCGTGAACGCAGCTGCTTCGACCAGTGCTTTTTTTTTTTTTGCGCGATCACTCGAGGGGCTGAAGCATGTCCGCGGGCAGCGTGCACGCGCTCGTACACCCACAGTGGAGTGACGCGAAGTGACGTAGCGATTGTTACAAATTTAGCGAAGGAAGCGGGCAGTGAGAAAATATTCCACAAGCCGACTGGCCATCTACTGTCATCGTCCTCACCTGCAGCGACGACTGGGCACGTGTGTGAACGAATTGGTTGATGTCAAGGGTCGTCCTCGCTGTGCTTACCAATTAGCCTCTGCAATGTGATATGCCCACATGCCCACTGTTATGCGTACGCATGCTGCAGACAGCAGGTGTCAGATTTTTCCTAGCTATGCTTACCTCAGAATATCTTCAAAGGATTGTATTCACACATGTCCGCAAGCCTCGGATAGTTTTGCCCGAGTGACTTGGAGCCTGTGCTCGACACAGGGGGGCTATGTTGCACGTTTTGGACTCCCAGAAGACTAGGGAGAAGGAAGTGACGTAGGTGTGAATGAACGTGTCTTGGCAACTTCTGCAGATACTGTCATCAGCGACTACACCAATCAACATCCAGCGAGCATCGTTGACGTCACTTCCTTCTCCCTAGTCTCCTGAGAGTCCAAAACGTGCAACATAGCCCCCCGGTGCGAGGGCTGGCTTTGCCTGCCTGACCTCCATCTTTCTTTGCGACTACAAAAAGCTGGCCAAACTGGCACCTGGCATTGGTGAATAGGTAGTCTAGACATAAAGGGAAACCGAGGTCAGCCAGCGTGAACTTTGCTTCAGCAACAGGGTTTCAAAATGCAGCCGCAAAAAGATGCACTACATGTTGGGCACATTGCCATTGACGTTTCTGTTTCCAGCAGCTACAAAAATAAGCGCACTCATCTCAGTTTGTCCTCTTTTCCAAACTTGGTGATGTTAACCACTTGCGAGGTTCCATCAACCCAAATTTCCACTACAGAATACTGACACTTCTGGCTGCATGACCTCCACTGGGCCATGTGCAGTCAAATCATGGAATGCCTAATTTTTCTGAAACCAGTAGGGAAAATATACGAGGCAAGACATTCTCAGATGATCAGCATGGTCGACTATATATGCAGCAGACCCGACAACAAAACTCCCTGCACACAACTTTAGAGATCCATCCATTTATTTCAGGCACATTGCACTTGCGAGCAGGCAAGCACGAAAGCAAGTTTACATCACGAGCACTGGCAGTGCAACACAAGGCGCGCAAATACGCCCAACAAAAAATATGAAGCATAACGAAGAACTGTGGGCTAGTACTGTAGAAAGTTGTTAAAGATTGGTACACAACCTGTCTGCAAGGGAAGCTTGAGAAGTAGTGAGCCTATTTTTGATGGGACTGTCACATGCAAATGGCCCTTTATTATTTCTCTGCAAAGTCTCCTTTGAGTGTTATGCACTTCTAGTGGAGCCCACCCACTGAGAAAAAAGTAATTTCTCTTGGTCCTCACACCACTCACGTGCAGCGTCTATGACGGCTTCCTTGCTGGAGCGGCTGTCTTTACAGATCTTGTTTGAGCGCAGGGAATAGATGAAAGTCCGATGGTGCCAGATCCAGTGAGTAGGGTGCCAAGGCATAAGAGTTCTAAGTCACATTCATGGAACTGCGGGGCAGGTAGTGAGACAAGCTGGAATGTCTTGGAGGAAAGTCGCATCGCCCAAGTTTTCTGTGATGTTTCTCGACAATGGTGGCTCACAATTTTACAACATGCCAAGCTCGATGGATTGCTGTTAAAATGATGTGGGAAAAGTAAAACTACACACTGGCATGGTTCTTTTCTAATGTGCTTGCTTATTTTTAAGCAGGCTCACTACTTGTCAAACATTGCACATATGAATCCAATGAGAGGGGTAATCATTTTTAAGTAGCCATCAAAAAAGTGAACACTATTAGTGGTCCCAGTAAACAGGAATGAAGAGGAAGGAGTAGTAAACCTTAGTTTGTAGACAGCGGTCAGAGCCCCATTCCTTCCTGTGTGTGTTTGTGTATTTTGCACAAGCCAATGCATATAACAGACACGTACCAACTAGTTTAACCCATCCCCATACCTATTAGAGTAAAATAACATTGAAAGTTTAAACCATGTGTACTTGGGGTCAAGAATGATGATCGTGGTCGCTGTTCTAGTGCTTAGAGCGTCTGCCCATTCCAAGTGCCCAACCCCAAATTTTATAACATTTGAAAGAAAGAAAAAAAAAAATTTGCACAGTACACATATATACATGTTAATATGATGACCTAACAAGCACCCATCCCCCAATGGTTTGTGACTATCTCAAAATTTTGAGTGGGCACTTGCTCGGTAGGTAGTCTGCCACATGAAATCGAATACTTCTAGCCTCTGAATTTGGGACGAAGACCATCTGTATGCTATATAGAAGCTGCCCACCAGGAAAAAGATAGCCAGGGCTGGTCAGATATACTCGAAAACCTATTCTGGAGCACAAATACTGCAATACATGTACTGCGAGGATAAAATACAAAAACAGATACAATTGTCTTCACAAGTGCAGCAAGAAAGCATTCTACAGGGTGATACAAGGAGACGCCAGGCTCTTTAAATCGACCGGAAAATTCGCTTTCTTAACCTATCGCTCTACGACTTTGTGCAGCGTTGCCCACGGATGGTGCATTTTTTTTGTAAAATTTGCAAAGAGCGATTTTACCTGAGGAAAAAGTAAAGAAAGAAAAAGGCTTAGCTCCTATGGAAACGCAGCGACGCCACTGGTCTGCAAACAACAGAGCGCCGTTTCGCATGGAGGTAGGAAGCTTGTGGAGGAGACACGACGCCCCCAACGATGAGCAAAAACCAAGAGACGCTTGTGGACGAAAAGGAGAGCTGGCTCAACAGCTGTCCAATAGCATCTCTTGGTTTTTGGTTATCATTGGGGGCGTGTCCCTCCACGCTTCTGGCTTCACCCCTGGTAACCTCATGTCGCCTCCAGAAGCTTCCTACTTCCATAGACAAGAAAGGACACCTTTAGAGGCTGTTGTAAAATAAAAAGAAGAGAACTTGGAGATGCCCGAGCAGGAAAGAAAGAGTGGCAAACGACTTTGAGGACGAGCCGAGACCGAGGCACCGGCCCCTTTCTAGGAAACCGCGAAGAGGGACGGGGAGCCGCAAGGAGAGCGCGCCCCACTGTGGGGTCATAAATGACGAGCCCCCCTCTTGGACCTTGCTTTGTGCGGGCCACTTCTCCCTTCTTGTTTGACCGACGGTCGAAGGTGAACGTGCCTTCGCTCGCTTTACTTGAATCAGTTTTCACTAGAAATAAACCATGTTCTGTTACACTAAAAAACAATGAGTCCTTTCCCTAATTCCACACTGTTAAAAAGTTGGTGCCGAAACCCGGGAATGAAGGAAATTAGGACGTGACTTCCAACGCAGAACATCCAACGACAGAAAAGGGAAAAAGACGAACGAGAAGAAGGCAGGAGCCATCTTGGATTCGCCAACGGCTGAGGCAACGAGCTCCGGACCATGGAACAACTCAAGGGGAAACGAACTGCCCTGCAAACACAGGTGACTAAACTCCTTTCTGAAATTGATTCATACATCAAAAGCAATGAGAAAAACGAAAAGAACCTCAGCATCTTTTCCGCAAGGCTTGGTGCCCTCCAAGCCCAACTGAACGAGGTGGACGCCGCCATCGAGCCACTGGTGCCGGAAGAAGCCGAGCAAAACTTTGTGCAAACAATTGAATACAATGATCAGGTCCTCACCTATATTGCAACACTTCAGGAAGAGTTGAAGGAAGTCCGAGCAAGGGCACCACAAAATTCGGATTCATCGGCGATGCACAACAACGGAAACGCGACAACGACTGCCTGTCGAGTGAAGCACCTGAAGCTCGAGCTGCACAAGTATGACGGCAAAAGCTTCTCCTGGCAAGAGTTCTGGGAGCAGTTCGAGCAAGTAATACCTTCGACAAGTTCGGGTACCACAGGGCTGCGGTGACCGGCGAGGCGTCAAGTGCCATCAGGGGTTTGCCTCTCACATCACGGTGCTACGAGGACGCGGTGCTTCTGCTGAAGAAACGCTTCAGAAATGAGGACATCCTCGTTCAGACACACATGCAGAAGCTCCTAGATCTACAGCCAGTGCGAAACGCCAACGACGTCCGGGGTCTCCGTTGACTCTACGACACCATCATCTCCCATCTCCAAAGGCTGGAGGCACTCGGACAGAAGCATCAGACCTTTGGTGCTCCTCTGTTTCCAATGGTTTACCGTGCACTGACAAAAGAAATCTTGCTGAATTTTAACAGAACGATCGTGAACGAGCAGGCATCAGACGTGTCGACGCTGGACGCTTCAGCTGGTGGGATGTCCACGAGATTTGAGGACTCTCGGGAACGGCCGATGGAGACAAGCACCATTGAACGAGGTATCGTGCCACTAATCTCACGACTGCTTGCCTTTTTGAGAGTCGAAGTCCAGAACCGCGGGAACCTAGCTACACAACAAGCTATAGGCACGAGGCAACAGCCACGTGGATTAAGGGCAGAGAAGAAAAACGAGAAGAAGGGAAGTCCTGAAGAACGCTATCAATCCTCCGCAGCATTACTGCATCAATGAACGAAACTTGATAGCTGTTTCTTCTGCAAAGAAAAAACCGTGCAACAGCTGCCTGCCCTGCTGAACCCAAAGAGCCCGTGCCACTCTGTCCGTCTTTCTTTTTAACGGGCAGACGACTGACGACGCAGCCAAGCATAGGGAGGAAAGATGTCTAAGGTGTTCACACCAACCTTCGCAGGTTTTGGACCCACCGACAGATGACAACGGAAGCCTTCTGGCGCCGATGGAGCCAAGAGTACATGGCGGAACTGAGGAATGTGCAAAGCCAGAAACAACGCCAAGAAAAACTGCTGGAAGGGGGTGATCTGGTTCTTCTTCGCAACGGCCTGCGACCCCGACAGCAGTGGGGACTCGCTAGGATCCAGCAGGTGTTTCCGGGAAGAGACGGCAAAGTATGATCATGCCTGCTCAAGATGCCCAGAGGGTCAACGCTCAAAAAACCTATAGTACAGTTATTGCACCCTCTTGAGATCGCATAACGGGACAAAAAAAAAAAAAAATGACGCTGTCATTTTGGGGGGAACGTGTTGTAAAATAAAAAGAAGAGAACTTGGAGATGCCCGAGCAGGGAAGAAAGGGCGGCAAACGACTAGGACGACCCGAGATTGAGGCACCGGCCCTTTTCAGGAAACTGCGAAGAGGGACGGGGAGCCGCAGGGAGAGCGCGCCCCACCGCGGGGTCATAAATGACGAGCCCCCCTCTTTACCCACGCTTGGGGGCCACTTCTCCCTTCTTGTTCAAACGACGGTCGAAGGTGGACGTGCCTTCGCTTGCTTTACTGAAATCAGTTTTCACTCGAAATAAACCATGTTCTGTTACACTAAAAAACAATGAGTCCTTTCCCTAATTCCACAGGGGCGTTCCCACCGACTGCGAGCTCTACTTTTGGCTTCACTTGGGATTTTCTTGTTTGGCCGCCTTGAGTTGGTATGTCGCCTCTTATTTCTTGCTATTTTCATAGTTGTTACCATTACTGATATCGATGAGTATGCATTATTTAACCAGATTCTAGAGCAGATTCTGTTCCCGCAAGTGTGGGAAGCATTGTTTCATAATTTATGATAACGCACCAGTAAAGCATATCATACAACACCAAAGCAAGTCTAAATATGTTGTTCAACTTGTATTTCTACGTGATTGCGCAGCAAGGTCTTACATGCTACAGCCAGCACGCCCCGCCATTTATAAAAAGCAGACGCCCCTCAGTAGAACTTCTCAATTAAAGAAAACAGATTATACAATCCGAGTTCTAGCACAATTTGCAGTTCAGCCTTTACAACTAATAAGCTCACATGCATTTTTATTTTTGCAAATTTAAACATGCGCGCTACAAGCAGCGAACACACTCGTGCCTACCGACACGAGGGCGTGAAAATTGCAAGGTTTTGCATTACAGCAGCTGAATTCCGTTATTCGTTCTACCTGTGATGATGATGGACTTTGAGATTTTTTACGTGCGAGGTGGACAGATATGAGACACCGAGAACTGCATTGACAACATCGACGTGCTTCGCGTCACTCTCACTAGTGACCGAGATACTTACCAGTGGCTGGAAAGCTACCTCCAAGCTACGAATATGTCATGGATCATGGACTGGGAACTTCCTAACCCAACAAGGTAATGGAAAAACTTTGCCTACTTTCCCTGCTCATATGTCACAGACCATACTTTGTGTTAATATTGTATGAATGTTAATGGGTTACACGGCCACCATTAGGAACTTCTAATTGGTTCCTTTGACACATGCTGGTCGTGATGAGGCCCCTCCAGGCTCGTCTGCGGTTGCTGCACCCCCTCAAAACGGCCCTCGGATCGTATGAAAGCGTGGCATAGTCGACTCATGGGATGATATTCTCTGTACATGCTAAAACTTGCACAATGTTTTTGTTCTGCAGCACCTTGGCAACTGTCAATTATCTATCTACATATCTGTTACAGTCTCTTTAACAGGCAGTAGTTGAAAAAGAGGATGGAACTTTGCAAGGAGAGGAAAGTAGTGACACATGAGGAACAAAGAAAGGATGAATATTAGCTGGTCCTGAACGGGTTGTTAGTAAAAGATACACCATGATACTTTCTTTGAAAGGATGCTGCTGACGTACTGCAGCAGATTCAATAAGAACAGTGGCGGTACCATTGCCTGGAGCAGGTGCTGTTAGAAATGAAGCGCACAAGGAGCTGCAGGCGATTCCTTTGCACCTGGTTTGGAAGCGGCCTACAGCAGTGCCAGGAAGCACGGGCGATGCATCAAGGTGCAGCCCACAGAGATTGCCAGGTGTCGACCGGACATCACTAGAGGCGCAGGTCCAGTGTCCGCCGGCAGCCCTTCCAAAGGCTCCGGCACCAAGAGGAGCAAGCAGGTACATGATCTGCACTTCCGCATCAAGAGTGGGTGCCTCCTGTCAAGTACCACGGAACCGGACACTAAACAGGAGATTGGCAAGAACACTGTTGTCACCTCCGACCATAGCTGCCTCAACTTCTCACAGACACTTTTTTTTTTTCTCTTTACCTACCGTGAAATATTAAGAATCTGCCCATGCAACAATAACCCCCCACCCCTACTTTTTGCAACATTTGCAAAATAGGCTAAGGATATTTTTGTACAAAGTTAAAGGGGCCCTGCAAGGACTTTTTTACTGGTTTTTAATTTGCACCAAACCTGAGCACACTGAATGTAGTAACTTAGTTCAACTTTATTTTTATCAAAATGCACTTTATTTTAATAGTTATAGGAAAATTAAAATGACAAAAACAAGCAAACAATAACGTTCCTCATGATGTCCTTGGCTGCTTGAGTGGCCGTGAACTAGAGGAGGGGTAGTGAGCTCGGCGAGTGCTCACGGCTGCCGCACTCCGTGTCGACAGCGCGAGGGCGCCACCAAAGCACGTTCTGAATAGGTTGTACGCAGCAGGCAGCCAGAGCGGCTCTCATTGCATTTGCTGCGTGATTAAACACTAATTCGGCATGACACTTCATTGGCTACAAATGACAGCAACATGGGGTAAGGATCAGTTCAGAATGGGAGCCACTTCGCACTGCAATACCGCCAAACAGCCAAACCGCAAGACAGAGCTTCTCGCCGAAGGCCTTCAAAACGCTCGGAGCCGGTCGGATCCTCCTGTCCATACGACCGCAGCGCCGCCTCGTACATCCGGGACCTTTCCGTGTCGGTGCCACTGCTTGGTGGCGGGTATGTCAACAGGTCATTTCTTGTTTCCGTACTTTATAAACTGCATTCGTTTCTTTTCTGACGTAAAATACTGAACAAAAACTATTTTTATAAATAATTAAAATGGTTCGCGCCACTTACATTTTGTATTTCGACTAAAAAGAAGCTTTTAGCGGCTCTGACCAGTAGTAAGCCCAGGACCAAAGACGTCACATTTTGCGCGCTTTCGGTACTGTGGGTCGCTCCCGTCGGCGAAGGAGGTTTCCGCGTCGTCCGGTTAAAATATGGCGCACTGATATTTAGTTACTCTCCCCGTGCCCGCTGGCTTGCCCGAACTCCAAGAGACTTAGAAACCGCAAAAAAGGTAGGCGCTTAAATATGATTGCAGGGCCCCTTTAAGTACAAAATAAGCGATTTGATAACAGTATCCAACATAAGGAAGGTAACACAGAGAAGGGGACAGACAACAACAATGACTTCTAACTTGCAACAACATTTATTGGCCTGAAGTTACCATATATAGGAGAAGGAAAAAGAGGTGAGGGTGAAACATTACTTTTTTTTTTCTCTTGTCACTGTGGCAGCTTTCACTTTCCCCTTTTCCCTCCTTCACCTATATATGTGAACTTCGGGTCAGTAAATGCATTTGCCAATAGACAATATGCGAAATGCATAGTGCCATCTAGTGAGGCGCCGAAGAGCATGCTCTGTCTCACTAGTTGGTTTCGGTGCTGGCAAAGGCCAGGGTGCAAAAGCGTAGTTCTGAAAAATCCTTTACTCGCACAAACATTCGCGCAGAGAAAGCGCTTTCGAAAACCAGAAGCCCAAGCCCGTGCCCGCGCCTTTGCCGGCACTCAAAGCCAAATTTCAAGCTGAAGTTTATGTCTGCCATGTTGGTTGCGGCGAGAAACCAGCGACCGGTGTGGCAATAAGCATGTACATGCGCAAGAAAGGCGTCAAACAATACTAACCCTTAGCTCGCAGGTGTAAATGAGGAGCGATGAGAATGAGCAGTAGGCCGCAATTGCTACCGACAACGCTATGAAAGTGACAAACAGCAGAGAAATCTCGACGCAACAAAGATGGCAGCGCACAGAGCGTTGCCAGGCGTTCAAACAATTTCGCATATTGTCTATTGGAAGTCATTGTTGTCCATCCCCTTCTTTAAGTAACCTTCCATATGTTGGACACATATTTTTTGCATAATGATGACCTATGAAGCACCCATCCCTAAATTCTGAGGAAATGTCTAGAAATTTTGAGTGGGCGCTTGCTCAGGATTTTACGGTACATGGGTTTATGTTGGCAAGTCATGCCTATATGTGGTTTTGTTTGCTGTAGTTTCTTATCAGTGTTTTACGGTAGTGTCATAGCTGGTATTGGAAGACACTTCACTCTCTGCTTCTCTACAAGCCCCTGCCTCAAGTTACGCAGCAAAGTCATAGCGCTATCTGCTTTCCTTCGCAAGGGTTTGTGTGGGGTGACAGAAGAGGTTGTCGCTCTTACCATCCAAAATGGTATGCCCCCTCCCCCCACCTCAGCCAATGTCATGAAACAGACAATGCACAGGGGCATCTCTATGAAATCATTTTTGCACCAGCGACTTTAAGCCTGTGCATAACACTTGTGGCAGAGGCATCTAATGAATTCTTCACCTATTGTAAGAGTTTGTGGTTTGTTAAAGGGGCCCGGCAATCATATTTAAGCATCTACCTTTTTTGTGGTTTCCACATCTTGACAACTGTTTCAATCACTTATGAAAGTAGCTTTTGTTCAGTATTTTAGATCAGAAAAGAAACAAATGCAGTTTATAAAGTACGGAAACAAGAAATGACCCGTCGACATACCCGCCACCAAGCAGTGGAAAAGGCTGCGCATACTAGAAAAGGGTAGTGGGATGAGGCACGAACGAGCAGTGAGTTACAAAGGTCCCGGATGTACGCGGCGGCGCTGTGGTTGTATACCGGCTCGAGGATACAACCGGTTCCGAGCGTTCTGAAGGCCTTCGAAGCAGGTTTCGCTTGCGGTTTGGCCGTTGCGCGGTATGGCAGCGCGAAGTGGCTCTTGTTCTGAACTGATCTTTACCGTATGTTTGCTGTCGTTTGTGGCCAATGAAATGTCATGCCGAATTGGTGTTTAATTGCGCAGCACATGTATTGCGAGCCACCCTGGCTGCCCGCTTCATATCCAGAACATGCTTTAGTGGCGTCCTCTTGAGCCGTCAAAACGGAGTGCGGCAGCCGTGAGCGCTCGCTGAGCTCGCTACCCCTTCTCTAGTTCACGGCCACTCAAGCGACCAAGGACGTCATGAAGGAGGTTATTTTTTGCTTGTTTTTATAATTTTAATTTGCCTATAACTTCTAAAATAAAGCGAAATTCGAGTTACTACGTTCAATGCGCTCAGGTTCGGTGCAAATTAAAAACCAGTAAAAAAAGTCCTTGCAGGGCCCCTTTAAGAGTGCAACTATCTTTCGTCTGGACTGGTAGGAAGTTAGCGTAAGCACACACATGCTGTGATTTCGGGTCTTAACATGGAAGGTGTTATAGGGCTTGCTTCCAAGTCTAGGGCATGATAAAAACAATAAACACGGCTGGTAAATTTAGCGGGCGGGTGGAGGTGTAAATAGTCAGTGTACATCAGTTTTGTTAGATATGATCAGAGTAATATGTTGTTCAAAATGTAACCAGCTTTTGTGTGGGCTAGCGAGGGCATAACATTAATGAAGTGTGATTTTTTAGCAAAGAGTCTACCATCCTCCTGCTGATGGGAGGCCAAAGAGTAAGCATATTCGGTTGTGCGATTTTTGTATTTGTTGCTAAAGGTGCAACAATTGTCTCTGCTAGGTCAGCTTGTTCAATGGGCTTTCAACACGTTGGCTGGATTCGCTCTTGTACAGGCGGCATCAAAATGAGCTGGCTTGTCGCCACACCGGCCGGAGTGGCAAAAATCTCACATGTGGTGCCACTGTCGCGATAGCACTGAGAGCGAGGCTGGAACGGACCACCGAGACTTCATGCATGGGCGAGGCTCCAAGGTTGGGAGAACTCGTTGCAGGGCCAGCTGTTGGTTTTGATGCATCATCACGCCTGTCATGTTTTCTTTGTTTACAATCAGTTGTTGTTGGCTAAATGCACAGCTTATCATTACCATTAACCTCCCCCTTGCATAAAATCACAGCAGCCTGTTCCAGTCTTGCTCTACACGGCTTATCCCGTCAGGGGTAAGCTGAATCTGGCCGTCGCTCCACCTCATTTTGATGCTGACTGTACCTGGGATGTTTCTGTGGTTACGGTACACAGCTTGCATGTGACGTCATTCTCAGCCATGCCAATATTTTATGCGCCGCGAGCGTTCGGTTCGTCGTGTTAGCTTCACACCACATAAGTTGTAGTTTGAAGAAACCACTAACTGGAACAATCTGTCAGTACCCAGCAATGGCGACACTTGCGAGCTATGTGGGAGGTGCAGGTGCACAGCAGGTGCTCAAGTGCTGTCAGGTTGTTCATTACACCACACGTTTAACGCTTAAAACTGCAGAGGTGCTCAGTATACTCAGTGTACTATCAACTCTTGCCTCTCCCAGTTTGAAGCCCTTAATGTCAACAAAATTATGTCACACTCTTCTTTACTGACTCATTTGTTCAACTGTTCAGATGTCTTCTCTCTCTCTCTTCTTCTTTTTTTTTTTTTTTTTCTTGTAGTAGGCAGAGCGCTAAAATTGTAAAGGAAATTCGTAGAAGCCTCAAAAAGGGATATAAGGTTCCGCTAAGAGACTTATTCCTTTTGCGTTGCTCACGCTAGCTACCATGATCCCCCACCCCTTGGCGCGAGTTCAAAGCTTTTTAGAAATTCAAACAAAACATTGTGTGCGTCCGTGCGCGCGAGCTTTATTGGGGAAGGCGTCATACGTACGTACATGAAGCTACGTCCACTGCTTTCGTTGCGCGAGCACTCGAGAAGCGGAAACACCTGCCTGGACAATGGGCACCCACTCTTACCTTCCCCAGAGCAAACTTTACGACTAGGCGATTAAACCGTATATGTAGAAGACACACTCCAAACCTTATAGTGCAGAAGAGGAGCGCAGCTGCAGCTTAACCGTCGACGGCCGCCATTGATAATGTCGATGTGCGTGCAGTTTTCTGTGGATTGGAAGGCGCCTAAGTAGATTTCAAAATCAAATAAACGCTTGTAAACAGTGTTAGTAATTAAATTTAAATGTTTTAGTTTTTTAAATAATTAATTACGCTATGGTTACGAAACAACGAAACCAAGGCCGTATTCCAAATGAATTCGAGTTACTCTGGCGCACTAGTGCTCTGGCGGGTTGTGTCACGTGACATCACAAATTGACAAAAACCAATTAAAAACGTTGGACGCGGGTCTAGTAACGGTGGGACGTGGTCAGGTTTTAGAACGCCTAAGTAAAAAAAAACACCTAACACTAGAGTAAGATCGAGTGCATTTTGGAACACGCAAATACGACGCTAACGACACACACGACCACCACCATCATCATCATCATCACCACCATATGGACAAAATGGCGCCGTTATCTTCGGAGAATCCTCCTTGGCTCGGAGTAGGTGCTCTTCGAACAGTCTTCGGGTTCGTTCTCGCGTTGTCCGTCTCTTTTAACTTCTACATGCTCTACACACAAAAAAAGAGGTACTGGTCCTGTTTTTTGTCCTTCTGGAGTTTTGGTACAGTCTGATCGCTTTTCATTGTGGTGGATATCGCGCTGATGTTTTTATTAAGGTTATTCACTGTTATTCCCCTTGATAGTCTTACGTTCTGCTCAGGAATTATACATGTTAATTAGCTGCAAACCAAAAGTCAGTATGTCCTTGGTCGTTTCTAATTGTGTCGTACTACTGGAACGCCCAACAGCGATTTTTTCCTGGACACCTCAGACATTGACGTATCACCACAAACTCCGATCAACGGTTGACGACGAACAAGTCCTTGTTTGTCGTGTTGTATTAATTTTAAAACCTCATAGCGCCGTGCTGTCACAAGAGAGAGAGGCAACATAAAAAGGACGGCAATTGCCTGACAGGCACAAAATAGGCCCATCTGACTTTTATTGTCGCAATCGCAGAGCGGCAGGGACTGCCGCTCTGCGATTGCGACGCTGACAGCGTCGCAACCAAAGAACGCTGACAGCGAGGTTTGGGCACAATATTTTCGCACTCAGAACTGTGGCTGGCTTATATATGACGATAAGTTTATTTTCCCTTAACTTGTACTGAGGACCACGATGAGACTATTAATACTCTATTAAACTTTTTTTTTTTTAATATTAAATATTCATACAATGAAACGTGAGATCAATTACTTATTGTGCTGACAATGACTCCAGTCAGCTTCCATTTGTAGATACTCCAGTGTCCAGTTATGTCACAAGCCACAAAAAATGACTAGCCTCTCAACCCTTCCACAACCAGACCTGCAACGTTACTAATGGCGAATTCCACTGGGCGTTTTGGAGCGCGCCGGGATCAGTTGACCAAATCCGGACTGGAGCACACGATCCGAACGGGGGTCGCCTCGATTTCGATCGCCCAGTGAAATAGGCTCACTCCAGAAAAGTCGATCCCGGCGCGCTCCAAAACGACCAGTGGAATTCGCCATAAAACACTCAGTTGGAAAACTGCCACAGAGACTAATCTGAAAAAGTGGCCCCGATCTGTCCTCAAGAACCGAGCTAATGACGAACACAACGCCGCCATTTCTCCCGCAGCGGCCACTGGAGGAACTGTACGTTACCTCTATTTTGGCTTTAATCGGCCGTTGATGAGCCAAAACAAATACAGCGGAAGAGGTTACAGGGGTGCCACCCCCGTCTCCAAAGCGAACGCACCGCGACTTACTACTGAAGTTAAAATGCACCTAGGTCGGGACGCGCTACCTGAAAGCACCGGTGAGGCATGGTTGTATAAAAACAATATTAATTGTGCTGCAAAACCCTGCAACCTAAAGATTTTAAAAACATCACGCGCCCATCATTTGGTACTAAACTCCAATAAATTTCATACAAAAAGAGTCTTTTCCGTTTGTTTTTATGCAAAAACATGCTTTCTAAAAGCTCAAGGTGACCACAGTACAGACAAATGATAAAGAGTGGCGCTGTTGTCGTATTTAGCTCGGTCTCGGTGGACCCCAGCGGCCCAAGTTTCGACGGCGAGTTTCCCAACTGAGTGTTCTAGTAACATTGCAGACCTGTAAGTGACAATGATCCCATTTGCTATGGTTTATCCTCTTCATCTTTCATACCATTATGTCTGCAAACACTGGCGGTAGAGATACCTTGGGGTGCGAGTAAAATAGCGTTGTGAACACACTGGTCACGCGAAGAGTCAACAACACATAAAGAAGTGGTTGATTTAAAATCCTTACTCAAGAAAACCAACTCCCTCTACCGATACTGCGTTTGTCAGTGTGCATTTCGCCCAGGGAGTTAAACACGAAAGCCGTGTCATCCGACACTGCTTGTTTGTCTATTTCATAGTCTTGTTGCCAGCTTAGGTCCCTCTAGAGAAACAAATATGCATTCAGTGTGCTCTACGTCGTGTGCGCCAGATGGGTTGGTGAGCTCCGACAAACAGGTAATCTATCCAGTGTACTCTTTTGCTTGTTTTCGTTGGTTGCTGTTTGTTGCACTAGTGGATTGGCTGCTGTTTTGTTGCACTAGTGGAACAATTGTTTATTGCCGTAGTGAAATGAGGCTATACTACTTTTGGTGCAAAACCCCAGTGCAGATGATGATTAGATGCGCTCAGTAGCGGCTCCGGGAGTCAACGAGCTTGCGCTCTTTCCACTAGACAGCAAAAAGCGACTTTCTGTGCACGCTGCTCCAGAGTAAAAGAGTCATACTCTCGTTCACAGAGTCCTGAGATGGTGCGCAAAGAGTGAAAGGAGCGCGGCATTACGTTTTTCCGGATCGCTGACAAGTAGCACAAGAAAGACGGGACACAGAAGAAGCAGAACGCAAAACGAGCGCTAACTTGCAACTAAAAGGTTTACTGAAAAATTCTGCCGAGCAAACATATCTAGTGCACACACACGTGGCACAATGCCATAGCTATCTTGATGAATAACAACAACACAGCCCATTCGGAAAAAAAAAAAAAAATAAACAACAACAAAGTTATCTTCGTGATTCAAGGTGGCAATAGAAACAATTGTCGTGATCCATGTATGTGCACTAAATACAGCGTCATGATGTAACAGGAAGGGCGCAAAATGAGCATTAAAAAGACCAGAACAAGGAAACTGCCTGTACTCGACGCAACCAAAACAGAAAAAAGCCTAATCCCTCTTGATAAAATCACACTCTTTCCATTAAATGAACAAATGCGGCGGCTACACAACACAATTTGCGGCTCGAAATTCGCTTTCTTTCCGCTCGAAAACTGGACGGTTTGAGTCGCACTCACCCTCTTCTCCATGGTCACGTGCCGATTTCTATGGTTGAGACACAATCACCAAAGATAATCAAAGTCGTGGGTAATCGAAGGCACACACCCGATGCTAAATATAGACAAAAAATATGATGCCCATTTTTCGTGGCTTGTAAAAAGCTGCAACTATGTTGAATGAAAAAAAAAAAAAATTGCGAAACCATGTGATTTTTGGTAACTTTCTCTATATTTCTTCTTCCCCAGTCCAGTTTCGGTTTCAAGCAGTTGCATTTTTTTACTTTATAAAAAATATATGTGACGCTGTCGCAAAATATTGATAGGGTAGTCTTCCGACACCATAATGTATTGCCTGGCAAAAAATAAAAGCAATATTTGGGGGGTGTCACTGTCCCTTTCAGAACTTAAAAGCCATAATACTGTACTCAAGAAACATCACAAAAAAATTGAAGTCATGCCTTATGTACATAAAATATTGCACAGCTTGAAAAGAGTAGCAGCCAAATTCTGTGTGGTTGTCATCATTACGACCCTTTGCAAGTTCTCCAATATCTGCAATGCTCGGGACCAAAGGTTAAGTTGCTGGTTTGTGGTAAGAGGCATGGTAATCAGTGCGGCCTCACTTATCAGTGGTTATGGATCACACCTGCCAATGCACTGCAAAGCTTATGGATGTTCATCTGCATTGAACGGTGTGCAAGTGGCAAGGCGTAGGAAAGGAAGTGGAAAGGGAGATGCTAGAAGCGGCTCCGATACATGACTGACCAAGACTCGTGTATTCGCATTGCATCTGTTCTTTTGATAGAAAATAGTATTTTATTTTATTTTAAAATAGTATGATTTTATTGGTAGGAATTAGGCTTTCTTCTTTTTTTTGGTTGCATAGAGTGCAAGGTTTCCTTATTGCGATTTGTTTTTAATGCACTTTTTGTGCCCTTCCTGTTGTCACGACGCTGTTTACTGTGTAGTGCACATACATGAATCACGACAACCTTGTTTCTATTGCCGTCTTCAATAATGAGATAACCATTATTTTTTCGTTATGCTTCATATTTTTTGTTGGGCATATTTGCGCGCCTTGTGTTGCACTGCCAGTGCTCGTGATGTAAACTTGCTTTCGTGCTTGCCTGCTCGCAAGTGCAATGTGCCTGAAATAAATGGATGGATTTCTAAAGTTGTGTGCAGGGAGTTTTGTTGTCGGGTCTGCTGCATATATAGTCGACCATGCTGATCATCTGAGAATGTCTTGCCTCGTATATTTTCCCTACTGGTTTCAGAAAAATTAGGCATTCCATGATTTGACTGCACATGGCCCAGTGGAGGTCATGCAGCCAGAAGTGTCAGTATTCTGTAGTGGAAATTTGGGTTGATGGAACCTCGCAAGTGGTTAACATCACCAAGTTTGGAAAAGAGGACAAACTGAGATGAGTGCGCTTATTTTTGTAGCTGCTGGAAACAGAAACGTCAATGGCAATGTGCCCAACATGTAGTGCATCTTTTTGCGGCTGCATTTTGAAACCCTGTTGCTGAAGCAAAGTTCACGCTGGCTGACCTCGGTTTCCCTTTATGTCTAGACTACCTATTCACCAATGCCAGGTGCCAGTTTGGCCAGCTTTTTGTAGTCGCAAAGAAAGATGGAGGTCAGGCAGGCAAAGCCAGCCCTCGCACCGGGGGGCTATGTTGCACGTTTTGGACTCCCAGGAGACTAGGGAGAAGGAAGTGACGTCAACGATGCTCGCTGGATGTTGATTGGTGTAGTCGCTGATGACAGTATCTGCAGAAGTTGCCAAGACACGTTCATTCACACCTACGTCACTTCCTTCTCCCTAGTCTTCTGGGAGTCCAAAACGTGCAACATAGCCCCCCTGTGTCGAGCACAGGCTCCAAGTCACTCGGGCAAAACTATCCGAGGCTTGCGGACATGTGTGAATACAATCCTTTGAAGATATTCTGAGGTAAGCATAGCTAGGAAAAATCTGACACCTGCTGTCTGCAGCATGCGTACGCATAACAGTGGGCATGTGGGCATATCACATTGCAGAGGCTAATTGGTAAGCACAGCGAGGACGACCCTTGACATCAACCAATTCGTTCACACACGTGCCCAGTCGTCGCTGCAGGTGAGGACGATGACAGTAGATGGCCAGTCGGCTTGTGGAATATTTTCTCACTGCCCGCTTCCTTCGCTAAATTTGTAACAATCGCTACGTCACTTCGCGTCACTCCACTGTGGGTGTACGAGCGCGTGCACGCTGCCCGCGGACATGCTTCAGCCCCTCGAGTGATCGCGCAAAAAAAAAAAAAAAGCACTGGTCGAAGCAGCTGCGTTCACGCTTTAGTACCGTTTCCAGTGGAGCACAAAAAAGCTGACATCGGGTATAGATCAATTTCGCCGCAGGGTTACAGGCTTGACAATGCACTTCTCCATTTCGACTAGCTGCGGGGAGCGCGATTGATTCTTGCAGAGGCGTGACAGTGTATATGCAAAGCACAATTCAGACGTGCACTCGCGGTCCAGATCACCGCTTGTGCTCCGTTGGCGTCTCATACGTACCTGGCGCGATTCCTGTTGAGGCCAGCAACGGGCGAATGATGTTACACCCGTGAATAATGCTGCCAAGCGGCGAGTTGGGCATCGCTGTAGGGCAGACTACACAACACCGCAGCGGCGCGTCGTTCGAATGAAATAAAACATTAGCTACACTGGACGTTTTAGCGAAAGCCAAACGAGCTGGGTTTATTTCCAGGCCGTAAATGACTTCGGAACGCTGGCAGCGGTCACGGGTCCTTAGGCCTAAACACACCCTTCCGCCCTGGAGTACGCGAACGTTACGGCAGAAAGCATAAAACGGCCGTAGCGTAGCTGCCCAGTCAGCATTGAGACCTGTGCGCGTATGTTATCCAGTTTCACACTAACGATACCTTCCAATATCTAGGACTGCACCAATGCACTTTTTCGACTGGGGCGTGGAGCACTCCAAAACAAAGCGGCAGGGCGTCTGCTCGCGTCGGCGGTAGCGGGGGGGAGGGGGGCTGCACGCAGCTTAGAACAGCCCGTAGCGCGCGCGTACCACGTGACTGCGCCAGCCAATCGCGGTATTCTTCCCTCCTTCCTTTCCTCCTCTCCCTCCTTCTTTTCTCTCTCGCGGGGCTTTGCCGTGGGGGGTCTCACAATACGCCCCCGGGAGCGTGAGTGAACGGTTTTTCAATCCAGATGCATCCACGCTATTAACTTCGTTTGATGTAAGTCGCCATATTGTATTGCTCATAAAACCATTCTGAAATTGATCTGAAACCATATTTTTCGGATTATCGAAGCAGGAACTTACACTGCCTTATTAACGATAGTAGAGAGGTACTAAAAGTGGGGTCTTCAGAGAGAAGGCTTCCCGGGAGCGTGAGTGAGCGGTTTTTTAATCCAGATGCATCCACGCTATTAGCTTCGTTTGATGTAAGTCGCCATATTGTATTGCTCATAAAACCATTCTGAAATTGATCTGAAACCATATTTTTCGGATTATCGAAGCAGGAACTTACACTGCCTTATTAACGATAGTAGGAGAAACTAAAAGTGGGGTTTTCAGAGAGAAGGCTTCCCGTGAGCGTGAGTGAACGGTTTTTCAATCCAGATGCATCCACGCTATTAACTTCGTTTGATGTAAGTCGCCATTTTGTATTGCTCATAAAACCATCCTGAAATCATCTGAAACCATATTTTTCGGATTATCGAAGCAGGAACTAACACTGCCTTTTTAATGAGAGTAGAGAGTAACTACAGGTGGGGTCTTCAGAGAGAAGGCTTCCTGTGAGCATGAGTGAACGGTTTTTCAATCCAGATGCATCCACGCTATTAACTTCGTTAGATGTAAGTCCCCATATTGCATTGCTCATAAAACCATCCTGAAATCATCTGAAACCATATTTTTCGGATTATCGAAGCAGGAACCAACACTGCCTTATTAACGAGAGTAGAGAGGAACCACTGGTGGGGTCTTCAGAGAGAAGGCTTCCCGTGAGCGTGAGTCAACCAATTTTCAATCCAGAGGCATCCACGTTATTAACGTCGTTTGATGTAAGTCGCCATATTGTAATGCTCATTAAACCATTCTGAAATTGATCTGAAACCATATTTTTCGGATTATCGAAGCAGGAACTAACACTACCTTTTTAATGAGAGTAGAGAGCAACTACAGGTGGGGTCTTCAGAGAGAAGGCTTCCCGTAAGCGTGAGTGAACGGTTTTTCAATCCAGATGCATTCACGCTATCAACTTCGTTTGATGTAAGTTGCCATATTGTATTGCTCATAAAACCATCCTGAAATCATCTGAAACTATATTTTTCGGATTATCGAAGCAGGAACTAACACTGCCTTTTTAATGAGAGTAGAGAGAAACTATAGGTGGGGTCTTCAGAGAGAAGGCTTCCCGTGAGCGTGAGTGAACGGTTTTTGAATCCAGATGCATCTATGCTATTAACTTCGTTTGATGTAAGTCGCCATATTGTATTGCTCATAAAATTGTTCTGAAATTGATCTGAAACTATATTTTTCGGATTATCGAAGCAGGAACCAACACTGCCTTTTTAATGAGAGTAGAGGAACCACTGGTGGGGTCTTCAGAGAGAAGGCTTCCCGTGAGCGTGAGTCAACCAATTTTCAATCCAGAGGCATCCACGTTATTAACGTCGTTTGATGTAAGTCGCCATATTGTAATGCTCATTAAACAATTCTGAAATTGATCTGAAACCATATTTTTCGGATTATCGAAGCAGGAACTAACACTGCCTTTTTAATGAGAGTAGAGAGCAACTACAGGTGGGGTCTTCAGAGAGAAGGCTTCCCGTGAGCGTGAGTGAACGATTTTTCAATCCAGATGCATCCACGCTATTAACTTCGTTTGATGTAAGTCGCCATATTGTATTGCTCATAAAACCATCCTGATATCATCTGAAACCATATTTTTCGGATTATCAAAGCAGGAACTAACACTGCCTTTTTAATGAGAGTAGAGAGCAATTACAGGTGGGGTCTTCAGAGAGAAGGCTTCCCGTGAGCGTGAGTGAACGGTTTTTCAATCCAGATGCATCTATGCTATCAACTTCGTTTGATGTAAGTCGCCATATTCTATTGCTCATAAAATTGTTCTGAAATTGATCTGAAACTATATTTTTCGGATTATCGAAGCAGGAACCAACACTGCCTTATTAACGACAGTACAGAGGAACCACTGGTGGGGTCTTCAGAGAGAAGGCTTCCCGTGAGCGTGAGTCAACCAATTTTCAATCCAGAGGCATCCACGTTATTAACGTCGTTTGATGTAAGTCGCTATATTGTAATGCTCATTAAACCATTCTGAAATTGATCTGAAACCATATTTTTCGGATTATCGAAGCAGGAACTAACACTGCCTTTTTAATGAGAGTAGAAAGGAGCTACAGGTGGGGTCTTCAGAGAGAAGGCTTCCCGTAAGCGCGAGTGAACGGCTTTTCAATCCAGATGCATTCACGCTATTAACTTCGTTTGATGTAAGTCGCCATATTGTATTGCTCATAAAACCATCCTGAAATCATCTGAAACCATATTTTTCGGATTATCGAAGCAGGAACTAACACTGCCTTTTTAATGAGAGTAGAGAGCAACTACAGGTGGGGTCTTCAGAGAGAAGGCTTCCCGTGAGCGCGAGTGAACGGTTTTTCAATCCAGATGCATCCACGCTATTAACTTCGTTTGATGTAAGTCGCCATATTGTATTGCTCATAAAACCATTCTGAAATTGATGTGAAACCATATTTTTCGGATCATCGAAGCAGGAACTTACACTGCCTTATTAACAGAGTAGAGAGCAACTATAGGTGGGGTCTTCACAGAGAAGGCTTCCCGTGAGCGTGAGTGAACGGTTTTTCAATCCAGATGCATCCGCGCTATTAATGTCGTTTGATGTAAGTCGCCATATTTTATTGCTCATAAAACCATTCTGAAATTAATCTGACGCCATATTTTTCGGATTATCGAAGCAGGAACTAACACTGCCTTATTAACGAGAGTAGAGAGCAACTACAGGTGGGGTCTTCAGAGAGAAGGCTTCCCGATAGCGTGAGTGAACGGGTTTTCAATCCAGATGCATCCACGCTATTAACTTCGTTTGATGTAAATCGCCAGATTGTATTGCTCATAAAACCATCCTGAAATGATCTGAAACCATATTTTTCGGATTATCGAAGCAGGAACCAACACTGCCTTATTAACGAGAGTAGAGAGGAACTAAAAGTGGGGTCTTCAGAGAAAGGCTTCCCATGAGCGTGAGTGAACCGTTTTTTAATCCAGGTGCATCCACGCTATTAACTTTGTTTGATGCAAGTCGCCATATTGTATTGCTCATAAACCCATTCTGAAATTGATCTGAAACCATATTTTTCAGATTATCGAAGCAGGAACTTACACTGCCTTATTAACGAGAGTAGAGAGCAACTACAGGTGGGGTCTTTAGAGAGAAGGCTTCCCGTGAGCGTGAGTGAACGGTTTTTCAATCCAGATGCATCCACGCTATAAACTTCGTTTGGTGTAAATCGCCGTATTGTATAAACCCATTCTGAAATTGATCTGAAACCATATTTTTCAGATTATCGAAGCAGGAACTTACACTTCCTTATTAATGAGAGTAGAGAGCAACTGCAGGTGGGGTCTTCAGAGAGAAGGCTTCCCGTGAGCGTGATTGAACGGGTTTGCAATCTAGATGCCTCCACGCTATTAACTTCGTTTGATGTAAATCGCCAGATTGTATTGCTCATAAAACCATCCTGAAATGATCTGAAACCATATTTTTCGGATTATCGAAGCAGTAACCAACACTGCCTTATTAACGAGTGTAGAGAGCAACTACAGGTAGGGTCTTCAGAGAGAAGGCTTCCCGTGAGCGTGAGTGAACGGGTTTTCAATCCAGATGTATCCACGCTATTAACTTCGTTTGATGTGTGTCGCCATATTGTATTGCTCATAAAATTATTCTGAAATTGATCTGAAACTATATTTTTCGGATTATCGAAGCAGGAACCAACACTGCCTTATTAATGAGAGTAGAGAGGAACTAAAGGTGGGGTCTTCAGAGAGAAGGCTTCCCGTGAGCGTGAGTGAGCGGTTTTTCAATCCAGATGCATCCACGCTATTAACTTCGTTTGATGTGTGTCGCCATATTGTATTGCTCATAAAATTATTCTGAAATTGATCTGAAACCATATTTTTCGGATTATCGAAGCAGGAACCTACACTGCCTTATTAACGAGAGTAGAGAGCAACTACAGGTGGGGTCTTCAGAGAGAAGGCTTCCCGTGAGCGTGAGTGAACGGCTTTTCAATCCAGATGCATCCACGCTATTAACTTCGTTTGATGTAAATCGCCATATTGTATTGTTCATAAAACCATCCTGAAATGATCTGAAACCATATTTTTCGGATTATCGAAGCAGGAAGCAACACTGCCTTATTAACGAGTGTAGAGAGCAACTACAGGTAGGGTCTTCAGAGAGAAGGCTTCCCGTGAGCGTGAGTGAACGGGTTTTCAATCCAGATGTATCCACGCTATTAACTTCGTTTGATGTAAGTCGCCTTATTGTATTGCTCATACAACGATTCTGAAATTGATCTGAAACCATATTTTTCGGATTATCAAATCAGGAACCAACACTGCCTTATTAATGAGAGTAGAGAAGTACTAAAGGAGGGGTCTTCAGAGAGAAGGCTTCCCGTGAGCGTGAGTGAGCGGTTTTTCAATCCAGATGCATCCACGCTATTAACTTCGTTTGATGTGTGTCGCCATATTGTATTGCTCATAAAATTATTCTGAAATTGATCTGAAACTATATTTTTCGGATTATCGAAGCAGGAACCAACACTGCCTTATTAACGAGAGTAGAGAGCAACTAAAGGTGATGTCTTCAGAGAGAAGGCTTCCCGTGAGCGTGAGTGAACGGTTTTTCAATCCAGATGCATCCACGCTATTAACTTCGTTTGATGTAAGTCGCCATATTGTATTGCTCATAAAACCATTCTGAAATTGATCTGAAACCATATTTTTCGGATTATCGAAGCAGGAACTTACACTGCCTTATTAACGGAAGTAGAGAGGAACTACAGGTGGGGTCTTCAGAGAGAAGGCTTCCCGTCAGAGCCGGCTCTGCTTCCCGTGAGCGTGAGTCAACCAATTTTCAATCCAGAGGCATCCACGCTATTAACGTCGTTTGATGTAAGTCGCCATATTGTAGTGCTCATTAAACCATTCTGAAATTGATCTGAAACCATATTTTTCGGATTATCGACGCAGGAACTAACACTGCCTTTTTAATGAGAGTAGAGAGCAACTACAGGTGGGGTCTTCAGAGAGGAGGCTTCCCGTGAGCGTGAGTGAACGGTTTTTCAATCCAGATGCATTCGCGCTATTAATGTCGTTTGATGTAAGTCGCCATATTTTATTGCTCATAAAACCATTCTGAAATTAATCTGACGCCATATTTTTCGGATTATCGAAGCAGGAACTAACACTGCCTTATTAACGAGAGTAGAGAGCAACTACAGGTGGGGTCTTCAGACAGAAGGCTTCCCGTGAGCGTGAGTGAACGGGTTTTCAATCCAGATGCATCCACGCTATTAACTTCGTTTGATGTAAATCGCCAGATTGTATTGCTCATAAAACCATCCTGAAATGATCTGAAACCATATTTTTCGGATTATCGAAGCAGGAACCAACACTGCCTTATTAACGAGAGTAGAGAGATACTAAAAGTGGGGTCTTCAGAGAGAAGGCTTCCCATGAGCGTGAGTGAACCGTTTTTTAATCCAGGTGCATCCACGCTATTAACTTCGTTTGATGCAAGTCGCCATATTGTATTGCTCATAAACCCATTCAGAAATTGATCTGAAACCATATTTTTCAGATTATCGAAGCAGGAACTTACACTGCCTTATTAACGAGAGTAGAGAGCAACTACAGGTGGGGTCTTTAGAGAGAAGGCTTCCCGTGAGCGTGAGTGAACGGTTTTTTCAATCCAGATGCATCCACGCTATTAACTTCGTTTGGTGTAAATCGCCGTATTGTATAAACCCATTCTGAAATTGATCTGAAACCATATTTTTCAGATTATCGAAGCAGGAACTTACACTTCCTTATTAATGAGAGTAGAGAGCAACTGCAGGTGGGGTCTTCAGAGAGAAGGCTTCCCGTGAGCGTGATTGAACGGGTTTGCAATCTAGATGCCTCCACGCTATTAACTTCGTTTGATGTAAATCGCCAGATTGTATTGCTCATAAAACCATCCTGAAATGATCTGAAACCATATTTTTCGGATTATCGAAGCAGAAACCAACACTGCCTTATTAACGAGAGTAGAGAGGGACTAAAGGTGGGGTCTTCAGAGAGAAGGCTTCCCGTGAGCGTGAGTGAACGGCTTTTCAATCCAGATGCATCCACGCTATTAACTTCGTTTGATGTAAATCGCCATATTGTATTGCTCATAAAACCATCCTGAAATGATCTGAAACCATATTTTTCGGATTATCGAAGCAGGAAGCAACACTGCCTTATTAACGAGTGTAGAGAGCAACTTCAGGTAGGGTCTTCAGAGAGAAGGCTTCCCGTGAGCGTGAGTGAACGGGTTTTCAATCCAGATGTATCCACGCTATTAACTTCGTTTGATGTAAGTCGCCTTATTGTATTGCTCATACAACGATTCTGAAATTGATCTGAAACCATATTTTTCGGATTATCGAAGCAGGAACCTACACTGCCTTATTAACGAGAGTAGAGAGCAACTACAGGTGGGGTCTTCAGAGAGAAGGCTTCCCGTGAGCGTGAGTGAACGGCTTTTCAATCCAGATGCATCCACGCTATTAACTTCGTTTGATGTAAATCGCCATATTGTATTGCTCATAAAACCATCCTGAAATGATCTGAAACCATATTTTTCGGATTATCGAAGCAGGAAGCAACACTGCCTTATTAACGAGTGTAGAGAGCAACTACAGGTAGGGTCTTCAGAGAGAAGGCTTCCCGTGAGCGTGAGGTGAACGGGTTTTCAATCCAGATGTATCCACGCTATTAACTTCGTTTGATGTAAGTCGCCTTATTGTATTGCTCATACAACGATTCTGAAATTGATCTGAAACCATATTTTTCGGATTATCGAAGCAGGAACCTACACTGCCTTATTAACGAGAGTAGAGAGGTACTAAAGGTGGGGTCTTCAGAGAGAAGGCTTCCCGTGAGCGTGAGTGAACGGCTTTTCAATCCAGATGCATCCACGCTATTAACTTCGTTTGATGTAAATCGCCATATTGTATTGCTCATAAAACCATCCTGAAATGATCTGAAACCATATTTTTCGGATTATCGAAGCAGGAAGCAACACTGCCTTATTAACGAGTGTAGAGAGCAACTACAGGTAGGGTCTTCAGAGAGAAGGCTTCCCGTGAGCGTGAGTGAACGGGTTTTCAATCCAGATGTATCCACGCTATTAACTTCGTTTGATGTAAGTCGCCTTATTGTATTGCTCATACAACGATTCTGAAATTGATCTGAAACCATATTTTCGGATTATCGAATCAGGAACCAACACTGCCTTATTAATGAGAGTAGAGAGGCACTAAAGGTGGGGTCTTCAGAGAGAAGGCTTCCCGTGAGCGTGAGTGAGCGGTTTTTCAATCCAGATGCATCCACGCTATTAACTTCGTTTGATGTGTGTCGCCATATTGTATTGCTCATAAAATTATTCTGAAATTGATCTGAAACTATATTTTTCGGATTATCGAAGCAGGAACCAACACTGCCTTATTAACGAGAGTAGAGAGCAACTAAAGGTGGGGTCTTCAGAGAGAAGGCTTCCCGTGAGCGTGAGTGAACGGTTTTTCAATCCAGATGCATCCACGCTATTAACTTCGTTTGATGTAAGTCGCCATATTGTATTGCTCATAAAACCATTCTGAAATTGATCTGAAACCATATTTTTCGGATTATCGAAGCAGGAACTTACACTGCCTTATTAACGGAAGTAGAGAGGAACTACAGGTGGGGTCTTTAGAGAGAAGGCTTCCCGTCAGAGCCGGCTCTGCTTCCCGTGAGCGTGAGTCAACCAATTTTCAATCCAGAGGCATCCACGCTATTAACGTCGTTTGATGTAAGTCGCCATATTGTAATGCTCATTAAACCATTCTGAAATTGATCTGAAACCATATTTTTCGGATTATCGATGCAGGAACTAACACTGCCTTTTTAATGAGAGTAGAGAGCAACTACAGGTGGGGTCTTCAGAGAGGAGGCTTCCCGTGAGCGTGAGTGAACGGGTTTTCAATCCGGAGGCATCCACGCTATTAACGTCGTTTGATGTAAGTCGCCATATTGTATTGCTCATAAAACCATTCTGAAATTGATCTGAAACCATTATTTTCGGATTATCGAAGCAGGAACTAACACTGCCTTATTAACGAGAGTAGAGAGCATCTAAAGGTGGGGTCTTCAGAGAGAAGGCTTCCCGTGAGCGTGAGTGAACGGTTTTTCAATCCAGATGCATCCACGCTATTAACTTCGTTTGATGTAAGTCGCCATATTGTATTGCTCATAAAACCATTCTGAAATTGATCTGAAATCATATTTTTCGGATTATCGAAGCAGGAACTAACACTGCCTTATTAACGAGAGTAGAGAGCATCTAAAGGTGGGGTCTTCAGAGAGGAGGCTTCCCGTGAGCGTGAGTGAACGGGTTTTCAATCCAGATGCATCCACGCTATCAACTTCGTTTGATGCAAGTCGCCATATTGTATTGCTCATAAAACCATTATGAAATTGATCTGAAACCATATTTTTCGGATTATCGAAGCAGGAACTTACACTGCCTTATTAACGAGAGTAGAGAGCAACTACAGGTGGGGTCTTCAGAAAGAAGGCTTCCCGTGAGCGTGAGAGAACGGTTTTTCAATCCAGATGCATCCACGCTATTAACTTCGTTTGATGTAAGTCGCCATTTTGTATTGCTCATTAAACCATTCTGAAATTGATCTGAAACCATATTTTTAGGATTATCGACGCAGGAACTAACACTGCCTTATTAACGAGAGTAGAGAGCAACTACAGGTGGGGTCTTCAGAGAGAAGGCTTCGCGTGAGCGTGAGTGAACGGTTTTTCAATCCAGATGCATCCACGCTACTAACTTCGTTTGATGTAAGTCGCCATTTTGTATTGCTCATAAAACCATTCTGAAATTGATCTGAAACCATATTTTTCGGATTATCGAAGTAGGAACTTACTCTGCCTTATTAACGATAGTAGAGAGGACCTAAAAGTGGGGTCTTCAGAGAGAAGGCTTCCCGTGAGCGTGAGTGAACGGTTTTTCAATCCAGATGCATCCACGCTATTAGCTTCGTTTGATGTAAGTCGCCATATTGTATTGCTCATTAAACCATTCTGAAATTGATCTGAAACCATATTTTTCGGATTATCGAAGCAGGAACTTACACTGCCTTATTAACGATAGTAGAAGGAACTAAAAGTGGGGTCTTCAGAGAGAAGGCTTCCCGTGAGCGTGAGAGAACGGTTTTTCAATCCAGATGCATCCACGCTATTAACTTCGTTTGATGTAAGTCGCCATTTTGTATTGCTCATTAAACCATTCTGAAATTGATCTGAAACCATATTTTTAGGATTATCGACGCAGGAACTAACACTGCCTTATTAACGAGAGTAGAGAGCAACTACAGGTGGGGTCTTCAGAGAGAAGGCTTCGCGTGAGCGTGAGTGAACGGTTTTTCAATCCAGATGCATCCACGCTATTAACTTCGTTTGATGTAAGTCGCCATTTTGTATTGCTCATAAAACCATTCTGAAATTGATCTGAAACCATATTTTTCGGATTATCGAAGCAGGAACTTACACTGCCTTATTAACGATAGTAGAGAGGACCTAAAAGTGGGGTCTTCAGAGAGAAGGCTTCCCGTGAGCGTGAGTGAGCGGTTTTTCAATCCAGATGCATCCACGCTATGAGCTTCGTTTGATGTAAGTCGCCATATTGTATTGCTCATAAAACCATTCTGAAATTGATCTGAAACCATATTTTTCGAATTATCGAAGCAGGAACTTACACTGCCTTATTAACGATAGTAGGAGGAACTAAAAGTGGGGTCTTCAGAGAGAAGGCTTCCCGTGAGCGTGAGTGAACGGTTTTTCAATCCAGATGCATCCACGCTATTAACTTCGTTTGATGTAAGTCGCCATTTTGTATTGCTCATAAAACCATCCTGAAATCATCTGAAACCATATTTTTTGGATTATCGAAGCAGGAACTAACACTGCCTTTTTAATGAGAGTAGAGAGTAACTACAGGTGGGGTCTTCAGAGAGAAGGCTTCCCGTGAGCATGAGTGAACGGTTTTTCAATCCAGATGCATCCACGCTATTAACTTCGTTAGATGTAAGTCGCCATATTGCATTGCTCATAAAACCATCCTGAAATCATCTGAAACCATATTTTTCGGATTATCGAAGCAGGAACCAACACTGCCTTATTAACGAGAGTAGAGAGGAACCACTGGTGGGGTCTTCAGAGAGAAGGCTTCCCGTGAGCGTGAGTCAACCAATTTTCAATCCAGAGGCATCCACGTTATTAACGTCGTTTGATGTAAGTCGCCATATTGTAATGCTCATTAAACCATTCTGAAATTGATCTGAAACCATATTTTTCGGATTATCGAAGCAGGAACTAACACTACCTTTTTAATGAGAGTAGAGAGCAACTACAGGTGGGGTCTTCAGAGAGAAGGCTTCCCGTAAGCATGAGTGAACGGTTTTTCAATCCAGATGCATTCACGCTATCAACTTCGTTTGATGTAAGTCGCCATATTGTATTGCTCATAAAACCATCCTGAAATCATCTGAAACTATATTTTTCGGATTATCGAAGCAGGAACTAACACTGCCTTTTTAATGAGAGTAGAGAGAAACTATAGGTGGGGTCTTCAGAGAGAAGGCTTCCCGTGAGCGTGAGTGAACGGTTTTTCAATCCAGATGCATCTATGCTATTAACTTCGTTTGATGTAAGTCGCCATATTGTATTGCTCATAAAATTGTTCTGAAATTGATCTGAAACTATATTTTTCGGATTATCGAAGCAGGAACCAACACTGCCTTTTTAATGAGAGTAGAGAGGAACCACCGGTGGGGTCTTCAGAGAGAAGGCTTCCCGTGAGCGTGAGTCAACCAATTTTTCAATCCAGAGGCATCCACGTTATTAACGTCATTTGATGTAAGTCGCCATATTGTAATGCTCATTAAACCATTCTGAAATTGATCTGAAACCATATTTTTCGGATTATCGAAGGAGGAACTAACACTGCCTTTTTAATGAGAGTTGAGAGCAACTACAGGTGGGGTCTTCAGAGAGAAGGCTTCCCGTAAGCGTGAGTGAACGGTTTTTCAATCCAGATGCATTCACGCTATTAACTTCGTTTGATGTAAGTCGCCATATTGTATTGCTCATAAAACCATCCTGATATCATCTGAAACCATATTTTTCGGATTATCGAAGCAGGAACTGACACTGCCTTTTTAATGAGAGTAGAGAGCAACTACAGGTGGGGTCTTCAGAGAGAAGGCTTCCCGTGAGCATGAGTGAACGGTTTTTCAATCCAGATGCATCTATGCTATCAACTTCGTTTGATGTAAGTCGCGATATTCTATTGCTCATAAAATTGTTCTGAAATTGATCTGAAACTATATTTTTCGGATTATCGAAGCAGGAACCAACACTGCATTATTAACGAGAGTACAGAGGAACCACTGGTGGGGTCTTCAGAGAGAAGGCTTCCCGTGAGCGTAAGTCAACCAATTTTCAATCCAGAGGCATCCACGTTATTAACGTCGTTTGATGTAAGTCGCCATATTGTAATGCTCATTAAACCATTCTGAAATTGATCTGAAACCATATTTTTCGGATTATCGAAGCAGGAACTAACACTGCCTTTTTAATGAGAGTAGAGAGCAACTACAGGTGGGGTCTTCAGAGAGAAGGCTTCCCGTGAGCGTGAGTGAACGATTTTTCAATCCAGATGCATCCACGCTATTAACTTCGTTTGATGTAAGTCGCCATATTGTATTGCTCATAAAACCATCCTGATATCATTTGAAACCATATTTTTCGGATTATCGAAGCAGGAACTAACACTGCCTTTTTAATGAGAGTAGAGAGCAACTACAGGTGGGGTCTTCAGAGAGAAGGCTTCCCGTGAGCGTGAGTGAACGGTTTTTCAATCCAGATGCATCTATGCTATCAACTTCGTTTGATGTAAGTCGCCATATTCTATTGCTCATAAAATTGTTCTGAAATTGATCTGAAACTATATTTTTCGGATTATCGAAGCAGGAACCAACACTGCCTTATTAACGAGAGTACAGAGGAACCACTGGTGGGGTCTTCAGAGAGAAGGCTTCCCGTGAGCGTGAGTCAACCAATTTTCAATCCAGAGGCATCCACGTTATTAACGTCGTTTGATGTAAGTCGCCATATTGTAATGCTCATTAAACCATTCTGAAATTGATCTGAAACCATATTTTTCGGATTATCGAAGCAGGAACTAACACTGCCTTTTTAATGAGAGTAGAAAGCAACTACAGGTGGGGTCTTCTGAGAGAAGGCTTGCCGTAAGCGCGAGTGAACGGTTTTTCAATCCAGATGCATTCACGCTATTAACTTCGTTTGATGTAAGTCGCCATATTGTATTGCTCATAAAACCATCCTGAAATCATCTGAAACCATATTTTTCGGATTATCGAAGCAGGAACTAACACTGCCTTTTTAATGAGAGTAGAGAGCAACTACAGGTGGGGTCTTCAGAGAGAAGGCTTCCCGTGAGCGTGAGTGAACGGTTTTTCAATCCAGATGCATTCACGCTATTAACTTCGTTTGATGTAAGTCGCCATATTGTATTGTTCATAAAACCATCCTGAAATCATCTGAAACCATATTTTTCGGATTATCGAAGCAGGAACTAACACTGCCTTTTTAATGAGAGTAGAGAGCAACTACAGGTGGGGTCTTCAGAGAGAAGGCTTCCCGTGAGCGTGAGTGAACGATTTTTCAATCCAGATGCATCCACGCTATTAACTTCGTTTGATGTAAGTCGCCATAGTGTATTGCTCATAAAACCATCCTGATATCATTTGAAACCATATTTTTCGGATTATCGAAGCAGGAACTAACACTGCCTTTTTAATGAGAGTAGCGAGCAACTACAGGTGGGGTCTTCAGAGAGAAGGCTTCCCGTGAGCGTGAGTGAACGGTTTTTCAATCCAGATGCATCTATACTATCAACTTCGTTTGATGTAAGTCGCCATATTCTATTGCTCATAAAATTGTTCTGAAATTGATCTGAAACTATATTTTTCGGATTATCGAAGCAGGAACCAACACTGCCTTATTAACGAGAGTACAGAGGAACCACTGGTGGGGTCTTCAGAGAGAAGGCTTCCCGTGAGCGTGAGTCAACCAATTTTCAATCCAGAGGCATCCACGTTATTAACGTCGTTTGATGTAAGTCGCCATATTGTAATGCTCATTAAACCATTCTGAAATTGATCTGAAACCATATTTTTCGGATTATCGAAGCAGGAACTAACACTGCCTTTTTAATGAGAGTAGAAAGCAACTACAGGTGGGGTCTTCTGAGAGAAGGCTTGCCGTAAGCGCGAGTGAACGGTTTTTCAATCCAGATGCATTCACGCTATTAACTTCGTTTGATGTAAGTCGCCATATTGTATTGCTCATAAAACCATCCTGAAATCATCTGAAACCATATTTTTCGGATTATCGAAGCAGGAACTAACACTGCCTTTTTAATGAGAGTAGAGAGCAACTACAGGTGGGGTCTTCAGAGAGAAGGCTTCCCGTGAGCGTGAGTGAACGGTTTTTCAATCCAGATGCATCCACGCTATAAACTTCGTTTGGTGTAAATCGCCGTATTGTATAAACCCATTCTGAAATTGATCTGAAACCATATTTTTCAGATTATCGAAGCAGGAACTTACACTTCCTTATTAATGAGAGTAGAGAGCAACTGCAGGTGGGGTCTTCAGAGAGAAGGCTTCCCGTGAGCGTGATTGAACGGGTTTGCAATCCAGATGCCTCCACGCTATTAACTTCGTTTGATGTAAATCGCCAGATTGTATTGTTCATAAAACCATCCTGAAATGATCTGAAACCATATTTTTCGGATTATCGAAGCAGAAACCAACACTGCCTTATTAACGAGAGTAGAGAGGAACTAAAGGTGGGGTCTTCAGAGAAAAGGCTTCCCGTGAGCGTGAGTGAACGGCTTTTCAATCCAGATGCATCCACGCTATTAACTTCGTTTGATGTAAATCGCCATATTGTATTGCTCATAAAACCATCCTGAAATGATCTGAAACCATATTATTCGGATTATCGAAGCTGGAAGCAACACTGCCTTATTAACGAGTGTAGAGAGCAACTACAGGTAGGGTCTTCAGAGAGAAGGCTTCCCGTGAGCGTGAGTGAACGGGTTTTCAATCCAGATGTATCCACGCTATTAACTTCGTTTGATGTAAGTCGCCTTATTGTATTGCTCATACAACGATTCTGAAATTGATCTGAAACCATATTTTTCGGATTATCGAAGCAGGAACCTACACTGCCTTATTAACGAGAGTAGAGAGCAACTACAGGTGGGGTCTTCAGAGAGAAGGCTTCCCGTGAGCGTGAGTGAACGGCTTTTCAATCCAGATGCATCCACGCTATTAACTTCGTTTGATGTAAGTCGCCATATTTTATTGCTCATAAAACCATCCTGATATCATCTGAAACCATATTTTTCGGATTATCGAAGCAGGAACTAACACTGCCTTTTTAATGAGAGTAGAGAGCAACTACAGGTGGGGTCTTCAGAGAGAAGGCTTCCCGTGAGCGTGAGTGAACGGTTTTTCAATCCAGATGCATCTATGCTATCAACTTCGTTTGATGTAAGTCGCCATATTCTATTGCTCATAAAATTGTTCTGAAATTGATATGAAACTATATTTTTCGGATTATCGAAGCAGGAACCAACACTGCCTTATTAACGAGAGTACAGAGCAACCACTGGTGGGGTCTTCAGAGAGAAGGCTTCCCGTGAGCGTGAGTCAACCAATTTTCAATCCAGAGGCCTCCACGTTATTAACGTCGTTTGATGTAAGTCGCCATATTGTAATGCTCATTAAACCATTCTGAAATTGATCTGAAACCATATTTTTTGGATTATCGAAGCAGGAACTAACACTGCCTTTTTAATGAGAGTAGAAAGCAACTACAGGTGGGGTCTTCAGAGAGAAGACTTCCCGTAAGCGCGAGTGAACGGTTTTTCAATCCAGATGCATTCACGCTATTAACTTCGTTTGATGTAAGTCGCCATATTGTATTGCTCATAAAACCATCCTGAAATCATCTGAAACCATATTTTTCGGATTATCGAAGCAGGAACTAACACTGCCTTTTTAATGAGAGTAGAGAGCAACTACAGGTGGGGTCTTCAGAGAGAAGGCTTCCCGTGAGCGTGAGTGAACGGTTTTTCAATCCAGATGCATCCACGCTATTAACTTCGTTTGATGTAAGTCGCCATATTGTATTGCTCATAAAACCATTCTGAAATTGATGTGAAACCATATTTTTCGGATCATCGAAGCAGGAACTTACACTGCCTTATTAACAGAGTAGAGAGCAACTACAGGTGGGTCTTCACAGAGAAGGCTTCCCGTGAGCGTGAGGGAACGGTTTTTCAATCCAGATGCATCCGCGCTATTAATGTCGTTTGATGTAAGTCGCCATATTTTATTGCTCATAAAACCATTCTGAAATTAATCTGACGCCATGTTTTTCGGATTATCGAAGCAGGAACTAACACTGCCTAATTAACGAGAGTAGAGAGCAACTACAGGTGGGGTCTTCAGAGAGAAGGCTTCCCGTGAGCGTGAGTGAACGGGTTTTCAATCCAGATGCATCCACGCTATTAACTTCGTTTGATGTAAATCGCCAGATTGTATTGCTCATAAAACCATCCTGAAATGATCTGAAACCATATTTTTCGGATTATCGAAGCTGGAACCAACACTGCCTTATTAACGAGAGTAGAGAGGAACTAAAAGTGGGGTCTTCAGAGAGAAGGCTTCCCATGAGCGTGAGTGAACCGTTTTTTAATCCAGGTGCATCCACGCTATTAACTTCGTTTGATGCAAGTCGCCATATTGTATTGCTCATAAACCCATTCTGAAATTGATCTGAAACCATATTTTTCAGATTATCGAAGCAGGAACTTACACTGCCTTATTAACGAGAGTAGAGAGCAACTACAGGTGGGGTCTTTAGAGAGAAGGCTTCCCGTGAGCGTGAGTGAACGGTTTTTCAATCCAGATGCATCCACGCTATTAACTTCGTTTGATGTAAGTCGCCATATTTTATTGCTCATAAAACCATCCTGATATCATCTGAAACCATATTTTTCGGATTATCGAAGCAGGAACTAACAGTGCCTTTTTAATGAGAGTAGCGAGCAACTACAGGTGGGGTCTTCAGAGAGAAGGCTTCCCGTGAGCGTGAGTGAACGGTTTTTCAATCCAGATGCATCTATACTATCAACTTCGTTTGATGTAAGTCGCCATATTCTATTGCTCATAAAATTGTTCTGAAATTGATCTGAAACTATATTTTTCGGATTATCGAAGCAGGAACCAACACTGCCTTATTAACGAGAGTACAGAGGAACCACTGGTGGGGTCTTCAGAGAGAAGGCTTCCCGTGAGCGTGAGTCAACCAATTTTCAATCCAGAGGCATCCACGTTATTAACGTCGTTTGATGTAAGTCGCCATATTGTAATGCTCATTAAACCATTCTGAAATTGATCTGAAACCATATTTTTTGGATTATCGAAGCAGGAACTAACACTGCCTTTTTAATGAGAGTAGAAAGCAACTACAGGTGGGGTCTTCAGAGAGAAGGCTTCCCGTAAGCGCGAGTGAACGGTTTTTCAATCCAGATGCATTCACGCTATTAACTTCGTTTGATGTAAGTCGCCATATTGTATTGCTCATAAAACCATTCTGAAATTGATGTGAAACCATATTTTTCGGATCATCGAAGCAGGAACTTACACTGCCTTATTAACAGAGTAGAGAGCAACTATAGGTGGGGTCTTCACAGTGAAGGCTTCCCGTGAGCGTGAGGGAACGGTTTTTCAATCCAGATGCATCCGCGCTATTAATGTCGTTTGATGTAAGTCGCCATATTTTATTGCTCATAAAACCATTCTGAAATTAATCAGACGCCATATTTTTCGGATTATCGAAGCAGGAACTAACACTGCCTTATTAACGAGAGTAGAGAGCAACTACAGGTGGGGTCTTCAGAGAGAAGGCTTCCCGTGAGCGTGAGTGAACGGGTTTTCAATCCAGATGCATCCACGCTATTAACTTCGTTTGATGTAAATCGCCAGATTGTATTGCTCATAAAACCATCCTGAAATGATCTGAAACCATATATTTCGGATTATCGAAGCAGGAACCAACACTGCCTTATTAACGAGAGTAGAGAGGCACTAAAAGTGGGGTCTTCAGAGAGAAGGCTTCCCATGAGCGTGAGTGCAAAGTTTTTTAATCCAGGTGCATCCACGCTATTAACTTTGTTTGATGCAAGTCGCCATATTGTATTGCTCATAAACCCATTCTGGAATTGATCTGAAACCATATTTTTCAGATTATCGAAGCAGGAACTTACACTGCCTTATTAACGAGAGTAGAGAGCAACTACAGGTGGGGTCTTTAGAGAGAAGGCTTCCCGTGAGCGTGAGTGAACGGTTTTTCAATCCAGATGCATCCACGCTATAAACTTCGTTTGGTGTAAATCGCCGTATTGTATAAACCCATTCTGAAATTGATCTGAAACCATATTTTTCAGATTATCGAAGCAGGAACTTACACTTCCTTATTAATGAGAGTAGAGAGCAACTGCAGGTGGGGTCTTCAGAGAGAAGGCTTCCCGTGAGCGTGATTGAACGGGTTTGCAATCTAGATGCCTCCACGCTATTAACTTCGTTTGATGTAAATCGCCAGATTGTATTGCTCATAAAACCATCCTGAAATGATCTGAAACCATATTTTTCGGATTATCGAAGCAGAAACCAACACTGCCTTATTAACGAGAGTAGAGAGGAACTAAAGGTGGGGTCTTCAGAGAGAAGGCTTCCCGTGAGCGTGAGTGAACGGCTTTTCAATCCAGATGCATCCACGCTATTAACTTCGTTTGATGTAAATCGCCATATTGTATTGCTCATAAAACCATCCTGAAATGATCTGAAACCATATTTTTCGGATTATCGAAGCAGGAAGCAACACTGCCTTATTAACGAGTGTAGAGAGCAACTACAGGTAGGGTCTTCAGAGAGAAGGCTTCCCGTGAGCGTGAGTGAACGGGTTTTCAATCCAGATGTATCCACGCTATTAACTTCGTTTGATGTGTGTCGCCATATTGTATTGCTCATAAAATTATTCTGAAATTGATCTGAAACTATATTTTTCGGATTATCGAAGCAGGAACCAACACTGCCTTATTAATGAGAGTAGAGAGGAACTAAAGGTGGGGTCTTCAGAGAGAAGGCTTCCCGTGAGCGTGAGTGAGCGGTTTTTCAATCCAGATGCATCCACGCTATTAACTTCGTTTGATGTGTGTCGCCATATTGTATTGCTCATAAAATTATTCTGAAATTGATCTGAAACCATATTTTTCGGATTATCGAAGCAGGAACCTACACTGCCTTATTAACGAGAGTAGAGAGCAACTACAGGTGGGGTCTTCAGAGAGAAGGCTTCCCGTGAGCGTGAGTGAACGGCTTTTCAATCCAGATGCATCCACGCTATTAACTTCGTTTGATGTAAATCGCCATATTGTATTGTTCATAAAACCATCCTGAAATGATCTGAAACCATATTTTTCGGATTATCGAAGCAGGAAGCAACACTGCCTTATTAACGAGTGTAGAGAGCAACTACAGGTAGGGTCTTCAGAGAGAAGGCTTCCCGTGAGCGTGAGTGAACGGGTTTTCAATCCAGATGTATCCACGCTATTAACTTCGTTTGATGTAAGTCGCCTTATTGTATTGCTCATACAACGATTCTGAAATTGATCTGAAACCATATTTTTCGGATTATCGAATCAGGAACCAACACTGCCTTATTAATGAGAGTAGAGAGGTACTAAAGGTGGGGTCTTCAGAGAGAAGGCTTCCCGTGAGCGTGAGTGAGCGGTTTTTCAATCCAGATGCATCCACGCTATTAACTTCGTTTGATGTGTGTCGCCATATTGTATTGCTCATAAAATTATTCTGAAATTGATCTGAAACTATATTTTTCGGATTATCGAAGCAGGAACCAACACTGCCTTATTAACGAGAGTAGAGAGCAACTAAAGGTGGGGTCTTCAGAGAGAAGGCTTCCCGTGAGCGTGAGTGAACGGTTTTTCAATCCAGATGCATCCACGCTATTAACTTCGTTTGATGTAAGTCGCCATATTGTATTGCTCATAAAACCATTCTGAAATTGATCTGAAACCATATTTTTCGGATTATCGAAGCAGGAACTTACACTGCCTTATTAACGGAAGTAGAGAGGAACTACAGGTGGGGTCTTCAGAGAGAAGGCTTCCCGTCAGAGCCGGCTCTGCTTCCCGTGAGCGTGAGTCAACCAATTTTCAATCCAGAGGCATCCACGCTATTAACGTCGTTTGATGTAAGTCGCCATATTGTAATGCTCATTAAACCATTCTGAAATTGATCTGAAACCATATTTTTCGGATTATCGACGCAGGAACTAACACTGCCTTTTTAATGAGAGTAGAGAGCAACTACAGGTGGGGTCTTCAGAGAGGAGGCTTCCCGTGAGCGTGAGTGAACGGTTTTTCAATCCAGATGCATTCGCGCTATTAATGTCGTTTGATGTAAGTCGCCATATTTTATTGCTCATAAAACCATTCTGAAATTAATCTGACGCCATATTTTTCGGATTATCGAAGCAGGAACTAACACTGCCTTATTAACGAGAGTAGAGAGCAACTACAGGTGGGGTCTTCAGTCAGAAGGCTTCCCGTGAGCGTGAGTGAACGGGTTTTCAATCCAGATGCATCCACGCTATTAACTTCGTTTGATGTAAATCGCCAGATTGTATTGCTCATAAAACCATCCTGAAATGATCTGAAACCATATTTTTCGGATTATCGAAGCAGGAACCAACACTGCCTTATTAACGAGAGTAGAGAGGAACTAAAAGTGGGGTCTTCAGAGAGAAGGCTTCCCATGAGCGTGAGTGAACCGTTTTTTAATCCAGGTGCATCCACGCTATTAACTTCGTTTGATGCAAGTCGCCATATTGTATTGCTCATAAACCCATTCTGAAATTGATCTGAAACCATATTTTTCAGATTATCGAAGCAGGAACTTACACTGCCTTATTAACGAGAGTAGAGAGCAACTACAGGTGGGGTCTTTAGAGAGAAGGCTTCCCGTGAGCGTGAGTGAACGGTTTTTCAATCCAGATGCATCCACGCTATTAACTTCGTTTGGTGTAAATCGCCGTATTGTATAAACCCATTCTGAAATTGATCTGAAACCATATTTTTCAGATTATCGAAGCAGGAACTTACACTTCCTTATTAATGAGAGTAGAGAGCAACTGCAGGTGGGGTCTTCAGAGAGAAGGCTTCCCGTGAGCGTGATTGAACGGGTTTGCAATCTAGATGCGTCCACGCTATTAACTTCGTTTGATGTAAATCGCCAGATTGTATTGCTCATAAAACCATCCTGAAATGATCTGAAACCATATTTTTCGGATTATCGAAGCAGAAACCAACACTGCCTTATTAACGAGAGTAGAGAAGTACTAAAGGTGGGGTCTTCAGAGAGAAGGCTTCCCGTGAGCGTGAGTGAACGGCTTTTCAATCCAGATGCATCCACGCTATTAACTTCGTTTGATGTAAATCGCCATATTGTATTGCTCATAAAACCATCCTGAAATGATCTGAAACCATATTTTTCGGATTATCGAAGCAGGAAGCAACACTGCCTTATTAACGAGTGTAGAGAGCAACTTCAGGTAGGGTCTTCAGAGAGAAGGCTTCCCGTGAGCGTGAGTGAACGGGTTTTCAATCCAGATGTATCCACGCTATTAACTTCGTTTGATGTAAGTCGCCTTATTGTATTGCTCATACAACGATTCTGAAATTGATCTGAAACCATATTTTTCGGATTATCGAAGCAGGAACCTACACTGCCTTATTAACGAGAGTAGAGAGCAACTACAGGTGGGGTCTTCAGAGAGAAGGCTTCCCGTGAGCGTGAGTGAACGGCTTTTCAATCCAGATGCATCCACGCTATTAACTTCGTTTGATGTAAATCGCCATATTGTATTGTTCATAAAACCATCCTGAAATGATCTGAAACCATATTTTTCGGATTATCGAAGCAGGAAGCAACACTGCCTTATTAACGAGTGTAGAGAGCAACTACAGGTAGGGTCTTCAGAGAGAAGGCTTCCCGTGAGCGTGAGTGAACGGGTTTTCAATCCAGATGTATCCACGCTATTAACTTCGTTTGATGTAAGTCGCCTTATTGTATTGCTCATACAACGATTCTGAAATTGATCTGAAACCATATTTTTCGGATTATCGAATCAGGAACCAACACTGCCTTATTAATGAGAGTAGAGAGGAACTAAAGGTGGGGTCTTCAGAGAGAAGGCTTCCCGTGAGCGTGAGTGAGCGGTTTTTCAATCCAGATGCATCCACGCTATTAACTTCGTTTGATGTGTGTCGCCATATTGTATTGCTCATAAAATTATTCTGAAATTGATCTGAAACTATATTTTTCGGATTATCGAAGCAGGAACCAACACTGCCTTATTAACGAGAGTAGAGAGCAACTAAAGGTGGGGTCTTCAGAGAGAAGGCTTCCCGTGAGCGTGAGTGAACGGTTTTTCAATCCAGATGCATCCACGCTATTAACTTCGTTTGATGTAAGTCGCCATATTGTATTGCTCATAAAACCATTCTGAAATTGATCTGAAACCATATTTTTCGGATTATCGAAGCAGGAACTTACACTGCCTTATTAACGGAAGTAGAGAGGAACTACAGGTGGGGTCTTCAGAGAGAAGGCTTCCCGTCAGAGCCGGCTCTGCTTCCCGTGAGCGTGAGTCAACCAATTTTCAATCCAGAGGCATCCACGCTATTAACGTCGTTTGATGTAAGTCGCCATATTGTAATGCTCATTAAACCATTCTGAAATTGATCTGAAACCATATTTTTCGGATTATCGACGCAGGAACTAACACTGCCTTTTTAATGAGAGTAGAGAGCAACTACAGGTGGGGTCTTCAGAGAGGAGGCTTCCCGTGAGCGTGAGTGAACGGGTTTTCAATCCGGAGGCATCCACGCTATTAACGTCGTTTGATGTAAGTCGCCATATTGAATTGCTCATAAAACCATTCTGAAATTGATCTGAAACCATATTTTTCGGATTATCGAAGCAGGAACTAACACTGCCTTATTAACGAGAGTAGAGAGCATCTAAAGGTGGGGTCTTCAGAGAGAAGGCTTCCCGTGACCGTGAGTGAACGGTTTTTCAATCCAGATGCATCCACGCTATTAACTTCGTTTGATGTAAGTCGCCATATTGTATTGCTCATAAAACCATTCTGAAATTGATCTGAAATCATATTTTTCGGATTATCGAAGCAGGAACTAACACTGCCTTATTAACGAGAGTAGAGAGCATCTAAAGGTGGGGTCTTCAGAGAGGAGGCTTCCCGTGAGCGTGAGTGAACGGGTTTTCAATCCAGATGCATCCACGCTATCAACTTCGTTTGATGCAAGTCGCCATATTGTATTGCTCATAAAACCATTATGAAATTGATCTGAAACCATATTTTCGGATTATCGAAGCAGGAACTTACACTGCCTTATTAACGAGAGTAGAGAGCAACTACAGGTGGGGTCTTCAGAAAGAAGGCTTCCCGTGAGCGTGAGAGAACGGTTTTTCAATCCAGATGCATCCACGCTATTAGCTTCGTTTGATGTAAGTCGCCATTTTGTATTGCTCATTAAACCATTCTGAAATTGATCTGAAACCATATTTTTAGGATTATCGACGCAGGAACTAACACTGCCTTATTAACGAGAGTAGAGAGCAACTACAGGTGGGGTCTTCAGAGAGAAGGCTTCGCGTGAGCGTGAGTGAACGGTTTTTCAATCCAGATGCATCCACGCTACTAACTTCGTTTGATGTAAGTCGCCATTTTGTATTGCTCATAAAACCATTCTGAAATTGATCTGAAACCATATTTTTCGGATTATCGAAGCAGGAACTTACACTGCCTTATTAACGATAGTAGAGAGGGACTAAAAGTGGGGTCTTCAGAGAGAAGGCTTCCCGTGAGCGTGAGTGAACGGTTTTTCAATCCAGATGCATCCACGCTATTAGCTTCGTTTGATGTAAGTCGCCATATTGTATTGCTCATTAAACCATTCTGAAATTGATCTGAAACCATATTTTTCGGATTATCGAAGCAGGAACTTACACTGCCTTATTAACGATAGTAGAAGGAACTAAAAGTGGGGTCTTCAGAGAGAAGGCTTCCCGTGAGCGTGAGAGAACGGTTTTTCAATCCAGATGCATCCACGCTATTAACTTCGTTTGATGTAAGTCGCCATTTTGTATTGCTCATTAAACCATTCTGAAATTGATCTGAAACCATATTTTTAGGATTATCGACGCAGGAACTAACACTGCCTTATTCACGAGAGTAGAGAGCAACTACAGGTGGGGTCTTCAGAGAGAAGGCTTCGCGTGAGCGTGAGTGAACAGTTTTTCAATCCAGATGCATCCACGCTATTAACTTCGTTTGATGTGAGTCGCCATTTTGTATTGCTCATAAAACCATTCTGAAATTGATCTGAAACCATATTTTTCGGATTATCGAAGCAGGAACTTACACTGCCTTATTAACGATAGTAGAGAGGGACTAAAAGTGGGGTCTTCAGAGAGAAGGCTTCCCGTGAGCGTGAGTGAGCGGTTTTTCAATCCAGATGCATCCACGCTATTAGCTTCGTTTGATGTAAGTCGCCATATTGTATTGCTCATAAAACCATTCTGAAATTGATCTGAAACCATATTTTTCGGATTATCGAAGCAGGAACTTACACTGCCTTATTAACGATAGTAGGAGGAACTAAAAGTGGGGTCTTCAGAGAGAAGGCTTCCCGTGAGCGTGAGTGAACGGTTTTTCAATCCAGATGCATCCACGCTATTAACTTCGTTTGATGTAAGTCGCCATTTTGTATTGCTCATAAAACCATCCTGAAATCATCTGAAACCATATTTTTCGGATTATCGAAGCAGGAACTAACACTGCCTTTTTAATGAGAGTAGAGAGTAACTACAGGTGGGGTCTTCAGAGAGAAGGCTTCCCGTGAGCATGAGTGAACGGTTTTTCAATCCAGATGCATCCACGCTATTAACTTCGTTTGATGTAAGTCGCCATTTTGTATTGCTCATAAAACCATTCTGAAATTGATCTGAAACCATATTTTTCGGATTATCGAAGCAGGAACTAACACTACCTTTTTAATGAGAGTAGAGAGCAACTACAGGTGGGGTCTTCAGAGAGAAGGCTTCCCGTAAGCGTGAGTGAACGGTTTTTCAATCCAGATGCATTCACGCTATCAACTTCGTTTGATGTAAGTCGCCATATTGTATTGCTCATAAAACCATCCTGAAATCATCTGAAACCATATTTTTCGGATTATCGAAGCAGGAACTAACACTGCCTTTTTAATGAGAGTAGAGAGCAACTACAGGTGGGGTCTTCAGAGAGAAGGCTTCCCGTGAGCGTGAGTGAACGGTTTTTCAATCCAGATGCATCCACGCTATTAACTTCGTTTGGTGTAAATCGCCGTATTGTATAAACCCATTCTGAAATTGATCTGAAACCATATTTTTCAGATTATCGAAGCAGGAACTTACACTTCCTTATTAATGAGAGTAGAGAGCAACTGCAGGTGGGGTCTTCAGAGAGAAGGCTTCCCGTGAGCGTGATTGAACGGGTTTGCAATCCAGATGCCTCCACGCTATTAACTTCGTTTGATGTAAGTCGCCTTATTGTATTGCTCATACAACGATTCTGAAATTGATCTGAAACCATATTTTTCGGATTATCGAAGCAGGAACCTACACTGCCCTATTAACGAGAGTAGAGAGCAACTACAGGTGGGGTCTTCAGAGAGAAGGCTTCCCGTGAGCGTGAGTGAACGGCTTTTCAATCCAGATGCATCCACGCTATTAACTTCGTTTGATGTAAGTCGCCATATTTTATTGCTCATAAAACCATCCTGATATCATCTGAAACCATATTTTTCGGATTATCGAAGCAGGAACTAACACTGCCTTTTTAATGAGAGTAGAGAGCAACTACAGGTGGGGTCTTCAGAGAGAAGGCTTCCCGTGAGCGTGAGTGAACGGTTTTTCAATCCAGATGCATCTATGCTATCAACTTCGTTTGATGTAAGTCGCCATATTCTATTGCTCATAAAATTGTTCTGAAATTGATCTGAAACTATATTTTTCGGATTATCGAAGCAGGAACCAACACTGCCTTATTAACGAGAGTACAGAGGAACCACTGGTGGGGTCTTCAGAGAGAAGGCTTCCCGTGAGCGTGAGTCAACCAATTTTCAATCCAGAGGCATCCACGTTATTAACGTCGTTTGATGTAAGTCGCCATATTGTAATGCTCATTAAACCATTCTGAAATTGATCTGAAACCATATTTTTTGGATTATCGAAGCAGGAACTAACACTGCCTTTTTAATGAGAGTAGAAAGCAACTACAGGTGGGGTCTTCAGAGAGAAGGCTTCCCGTAAGCGCGAGTGAACGGTTTTTCAATCCAGATGCATTCACGCTATTAACTTCGTTTGATGTAAGTCGCCATATTGTATTGCTCATAAAACCATCCTGAAATCATCTGAAACCATATTTTTCGGATTATCGAAGCAGGAACTAACACTGCCTTTTTAATGAGAGTAGAGAGCAACTACAGGTGGGGTCTTCAGAGAGAAGGCTTCCCGTGAGCGTGAGTGAACGGTTTTTCAATCCAGATGCATCCACGCTATTAGCTTCGTTTGATGTAAGTCGCCATATTGTATTGCTCATTAAACCATTCTGAAATTGATCTGAAACCATATTTTTCGGATTATCGAAGCAGGAACTTACACTGCCTTATTAACGATAGTAGAAGGAACTAAAAGTGGGGTCTTCAGAGAGAAGGCTTCCCGTGAGCGTGAGAGAACGGTTTTTCAATCCAGATGCATCCACGCTATTAACTTCGTTTGATGTAAGTCGCCATTTTGTATTGCTCATTAAACCATTCTGAAATTGATCTGAAACCATATTTTTAGGATTATCGACGCAGGAACTAACACTGCCTTATTCACGAGAGTAGAGAGCAACTACAGGTGGGGTCTTCAGAGAGAAGGTTTCGCTTGAGCGTGAGTGAACGGTTTTTCAATCCAGATGCATCCACGCTATTAACTTCGTTTGATGTAAGTCGCCATTTTGTATTGCTCATAAAACCATTCTGAAATTGATCTGAAACCATATTTTTCGGATTATCGAAGCAGGAACTTACACTGCCTTATTAACGATAGTAGAGAGGAACTAAAAGTGGGGTCTTCAGAGAGAAGGCTTCCCGTGAGCGTGAGTGAGCGGTTTTTCAATCCAGATGCATCCACGCTATTAGCTTCGTTTGATGTAAGTCGCCATATTGTATTGCTCATAAAACCATTCTGAAATTGATCTGAAACCATATTTTTCGGATTATCGAAGCAGGAACTTACACTGCCTTATTAACGATAGTAGGAGGAACTAAAAGTGGGGTCTTCAGAGAGAAGGCTTCCCGTGAGCGTGAGTGAACGGTTTTTCAATCCAGATGCATCCACGCTATTAACTTCGTTTGATGTAAGTCGCCATTTTGTATTGCTCATAAAACCATCCTGAAATCATCTGAAACCATATTTTTCGGATTATCGAAGCAGGAACTAACACTGCCTTTTTAATGAGAGTAGAGAGTAACTACAGGTGGGGTCTTCAGAGAGAAGGCTTCCCGTGAGCATGAGTGAACGGTTTTTCAATCCAGATGCATCCATGCTATTAACTTCGTTTGATGTAAGTCGCCATTTTGTATTGCTCATAAAACCATTCTGAAATTGATCTGAAACCATATTTTTCGGATTATCGAAGCAGGAACTAACACTACCTTTTTAATGAGAGTAGAGAGCAACTACAGGTGGGGTCTTCAGAGAGAAGGCTTCCCGTAAGCGTGAGTGAACGGTTTTTCAATCCAGATGCATTCACGCTATCAACTTCGTTTGATGTAAGTCGCCATATTGTATTGCTCATAAAACCATCCTGAAATCATCTGAAACCATATTTTTCGGATTATCGAAGCAGGAACTAACACTGCCTTTTTAATGAGAGTAGAGAGCAACTACAGGTGGGGTCTTCAGAGAGAAGGCTTCCCGTGAGCGTGAGTGAACGGTTTTTCAATCCAGATGCATCCACGCTATTAACTTCGTTTGGTGTAAATCGCCGTATTGTATAAACCCATTCTGAAATTGATCTGAAACCATATTTTTCAGATTATCGAAGCAGGAACTTACACTTCCTTATTAATGAGAGTAGAGAGCAACTGCAGGTGGGGTCTTCAGAGAGAAGGCTTCCCGTGAGCGTGATTGAACGGGTTTGCAATCCAGATGCCTCCACGCTATTAACTTCGTTTGATGTAAGTCGCCTTATTGTATTGCTCATACAACGATTCTGAAATTGATCTGAAACCATATTTTTCGGATTATCGAAGCAGGAACCTACACTGCCCTATTAACGAGAGTAGAGAGCAACTACAGGTGGGGTCTTCAGAGAGAAGGCTTCCCGTGAGCGTGAGTGAACGGCTTTTCAATCCAGATGCATCCACGCTATTAACTTCGTTTGATGTAAGTCGCCATATTTTATTGCTCATAAAACCATCCTGATATCATCTGAAACCATATTTTTCGGATTATCGAAGCAGGAACTAACACTGCCTTTTTAATGAGAGTAGAGAGCAACTACAGGTGGGGTCTTCAGAGAGAAGGCTTCCCGTGAGCGTGAGTGAACGGTTTTTCAATCCAGATGCATCTATGCTATCAACTTCGTTTGATGTAAGTCGCCATATTCTATTGCTCATAAAATTGTTCTGAAATTGATCTGAAACTATATTTTTCGGATTATCGAAGCAGGAACCAACACTGCCTTATTAACGAGAGTACAGAGGAACCACTGGTGGGGTCTTCAGAGAGAAGGCTTCCCGTGAGCGTGAGTCAACCAATTTTCAATCCAGAGGCATCCACGTTATTAACGTCGTTTGATGTAAGTCGCCATATTGTAATGCTCATTAAACCATTCTGAAATTGATCTGAAACCATATTTTTTGGATTATCGAAGCAGGAACTAACACTGCCTTTTTAATGAGAGTAGAAAGCAACTACAGGTGGGGTCTTCAGAGAGAAGGCTTCCCGTAAGCGCGAGTGAACGGTTTTTCAATCCAGATGCATTCACGCTATTAACTTCGTTTGATGTAAGTCGCCATATTGTATTGCTCATAAAACCATCCTGAAATCATCTGAAACCATATTTTTCGGATTATCGAAGCAGGAACTAACACTGCCTTTTTAATGAGAGTAGAGAGCAACTACAGGTGGGGTCTTCAGAGAGAAGGCTTCCCGTGAGCGTGAGTGAACGGTTTTTCAATCCAGATGCATCCACGCTATTAACTTCGTTTGATGTAAGTCGCCATATTGTATTGCTCATAAAACCATTCTGAAATTGATGTGAAACCATATTTTTCGGATCATCGAAGCAGGAACTTACACTGCCTTATTAACAGAGTAGAGAGCAACTACAGGTGGGTCTTCACAGAGAAGGCTTCCCGTGAGCGTGAGGGAACGGTTTTTCAATCCAGATGCATCCGCGCTATTAATGTCGTTTGATGTAAGTCGCCATATTTTATTGCTCATAAAACCATTCTGAAATTAATCTGACGCCATATTTTTCGGATTATCGAAGCAGGAACTAACACTGCCTTATTAACGAGAGTAGAGAGCAACTACAGGTGGGGTCTTCAGAGAGAAGGCTTCCCGTGAGCGTGAGTGAACGGGTTTTCAATCCAGATGCATCCACGCTATTAACTTCGTTTGATGTATATCGCCAGATTGTATTGCTCATAAAACCATCCTGAAATGATCTGAAACCATATTTTTCGGATTATCGAAGCTGGAACCAACACTGCCTTATTAACGAGAGTAGAGAGGAACTAAAAGTGGGGTCTTCAGAGAGAAGGCTTCCCATGAGCGTGAGTGAACCGTTTTTTAATCCAGGTGCATCCACGCTATCAACTTCGTTTGATGCAAGTCGCCATATTGTATTGCTCATAAACCCATTCTGAAATTGATTTGAAACCATATTTTTCAGATTATCGAAGCAGGAACTTACACTGCCTTATTAACCAGAGTAGAGAGCAACTACAGGTGGGGTCTTTAGAGAGAAGGCTTCCCGTGAGCGTGAGTGAACGGTTTTTCAATCCAGATGCATCCACGCTATTAACTTCGTTTGATGTAAGTCGCCATATTTTATTGCTCATAAAACCATCCTGATATCATCTGAAACCATATTTTTCGGATTATCGAAGCAGGAACTAACAGTGCCTTTTTAATGAGAGTAGAGAGCAACTACAGGTGGGGTCTTCAGAGAGAAGGCTTCCCGTGAGCGTGAGTGAACGGTTTTTCAATCCAGATGCATCTATGCTATCAACTTCGTTTGATGTAAGTCGCCATATTCTATTGCTCATAAAATTGTTCTGAAATTGATCTGAAACTATATTTTTCGGATTATCGAAGCAGGAACCAACACTGCCTTATTAACGAGAGTACAGAGGAACCACTGGTGGGGTCTTCAGAGAGAAGGCTTCCCGTGAGCGTGAGTCAACCAATTTTCAATCCAGAGGCATCCACGTTATTAACGTCGTTTGATGTAAGTCGCCATATTGTAATGCTCATTAAACCATTCTGAAATTGATCTGAAACCATATTTTTTGGATTATCGAAGCAGGAACTAACACTGCCTTTTTAATGAGAGTAGAGAGCAACTACAGGTGGGGTCTTCAGAGAGAAGGCTTCCCGTGAGCGTGAGTGAACGGTTTTTCAATCCAGATGCATCCACGCTATTAACTTCGTTTGATGTAAGTCGCCATATTGTATTGCTCATAAAACCATTCTGAAATTGATGTGAAACCATATTTTTCGGATCATCGAAGCAGGAACTTACACTGCCTTATTAACGAGAGTAGAGAGCAACTACAGGTGGGGTCTTTAGAGAGAAGGCTTCCCGTGAGCGTGAGTGAACGGCTTTTCAATCCAGATGCATCCACGCTATTAACTTCGTTTGATGTAAATCGCCATATTGTATTGCTCATAAAACCATCCTGAAATGATCTGAAACCATATTTTTCGGATTATCGAAGCAGGAAGCAACACTGCCTTATTAACGAGTGTAGAGAGCAACTACAGGTAGGGTCTTCAGAGAGAAGGCTTCCCGTGAGCGTGAGTGAACGGGTTTTCAATCCAGATGTATCCACGCTATTAACTTCGTTTGATGTAAGTCGCCATATTGTATTGCTCATAAACCCATTCTGAAATTGATTTGAAACCATATTTTTCAGATTATCGAAGCAGGAACTTACACTGCCTTATTAACCAGAGTAGAGAGCAACTACAGGTGGGGTCTTTAGAGAGAAGGCTTCCCGTGAGCGTGAGTGAACGGTTTTTCAATCCAGATGCATCCACGCTATTAACTTCGTTTGATGTAAGTCGCCATATTTTATTGCTCATAAAACCATCCTGATATCATCTGAAACCATATTTTTTCGGATTATCGAAGCAGGAACTAACAGTGCCTTTTTAATGAGAGTAGAGAGCAACTGCAGGTGGGGTCTTCAGAGAGAAGGCTTCCCGTGAGCGTGAGTGAACGGTTTTTCAATCCAGATGCATCTATGCTATCAACTTCGTTTGATGTAAGTCGCCATATTCTATTGCTCATAAAATTGTTCTGAAATTGATCTGAAACTATATTTTTCGGATTATCGAAGCAGGAACCAACACTGCCTTATTAACGAGAGTACAGAGGAACCACTGGTGGGGTCTTCAGAGAGAAGGCTTCCCGTGAGCGTGAGTCAACCAATTTTCAATCCAGAGGCATCCACGTTATTAACGTCGTTTGATGTAAGTCGCCATATTGTAATGCTCATTAAACCATTCTGAAATTGATCTGAAACCATATTTTTTGGATTATCGAAGCAGGAACTAACACTGCCTTTTTAATGAGAGTAGAGAGCAACTACAGGTAGGGTCTTCAGAGAGAAGGCTTCCCGTGAGCGTGAGTGAACGGGTTTTCAATCCAGATGTATCCACGCTATTAACTTCGTTTGATGTAAGTCGCCTTATTGTATTGCTCATACAACGATTCTGAAATTGATCTGAAACCATATTTTTCGGATTATCGAAGCAGGAACCTACACTGCCTTATTAACGAGAGTAGAGAGCAACTACAGGTGGGGTCTTTAGAGAGAAGGCTTCCCGTGAGCGTGAGTGAACGGCTTTTCAATCCAGATGCATCCACGCTATTAACTTCGTTTGATGTAAATCGCCATATTGTATTGCTCATAAAACCATCCTGAAATGATCTGAAACCATATTTTTCGGATTATCGAAGCAGGAAGCAACACTGCCTTATTAACGAGTGTAGAGAGCAACTACAGGTAGGGTCTTCAGAGAGAAGGCTTCCCGTGAGCGTGAGTGAACGGGTTTTCAATCCAGATGTATCCACGCTATTAACTTCGTTTGATGTAAGTCGCCTTATTGTATTGCTCATACAACGATTCTGAAATTGATCTGAAACCATATTTTTCGGATTATCGAATCAGGAACCAACACTGCCTTATTAATGAGAGTAGAGAGGAACTAAAGGTGGGGTCTTCAGAGAGAAGGCTTCCCGTGAGCGTGAGTGAACGGTTTTTCAATCCAGAGGTATCCACGCTATTAACGTCGTTTGATGTAAGTCACCATATTGTAATGCTTATTAAACCATTCTGAAATTGATCTGAAACCATATTTTTCGGATTATCGAAGCAGGAACCTACACTGCCTTATTAACGAGAGTAGAGAGCAACTACAGGTGGGGTCTTCAGAGAGAAGGCTTCCCGTGAGCGTGAGTGAACGGCTTTTCAATCCAAATGCCTCCACGCTATTAACTTCGTTTGATGTAAATCGCCATATTGTATTGCTCATAAACCATCCTGAAATGATCTGAAACCATATTTTTCGGATTATCGAAGCAGGAAGCAACACTGCCTTATTAACGAGTGTAGAGAGGAACTACAGGTAGGGTCTTCAGAGAGGCTTCCCGTGAGCGTGAGTGAACGGGTTTTCAATCCAGATGTATCCACGCTATTAACTTCGTTTGATGTCAGTCGCCATATTGTATTGCTCATACAACGATTCTGAAATTGATCTGAAACCCTATTTTTGGAATTATCGAAGCAGGAACCAACACTGCCTTATTAACAAGACCAGAGAGCAACTAAAGGTGGGGTCTTCAGAGAGAAGGCTTCCCGTGAGCGTGAGTGAACGGTTTTTCAATCCAGATGCAGCCACGCTATTAACTTCGTTTGATGTCAGTCGCCATATTGTATTGCTCATAAATTGATTCTGAAATTGATCTGAAACCCTATTTTTCAGATTATCGAAGCAGGAACCAACACTGCCTTATTAACGAGAGTCGAGAGCAACCACTGATCTCTATGACAATTGCTGGATCGCGCTTCCCCCGCTTGCTCGCTGCAGCGCAAGTGAAGCCACCAGACTTCACTCGCTTGGGATACGATTTGCCGTTTTCGCTAGCCTTTGCTGCGGTTTTCCAGCGTGCTGTAGACACGTTTTCTACTCGTTCGTCGTCATTCGCCGAAGAAGTTTTTTGAAGACTCTGTGTATTGTTGAGACTTGCCGTTGTGAACACGAGGAAAATTTTACGAAAGTGCAGTGTCGCAGGAAAAAGGCACAACGCGTCGAAAGGAAGGGCTGCAGCGTGTTCAAAGTTTCCTTGGCGCGCCGAAGTGTCGTGTCTCTGTGCCTTCGCACGCTTGGATACCGACCAAGAACCGACGCCGTGTGTATGTGTTTAGCAAGTGCAATGTGCGTGAAGCTGTTCGTGCCTCTGGATCAGCGTCTTTTCCCCTCGCGGTTTAGGAACGAGCTTAATCCAGCGTCCACTAGCGACGGAAGATGGGGGGAAGGTACGCCTTTTTTTTCGTCCTTACACGATTTACACAATACCGTGCACAATAGCTCCTCATCACTGATCAGTGCTGGCTTATTATCAACCTACTTAATTGCACTTGACGTTTGAGCGCGGCTCGCCTAATTGTAATTGGTCAACAGATTGCACACGACCATATCGGCCGCGCTTCAAAGATTTTCATTCTCGCCGTCTTGTACTTTTGCTTTCGAAAACCCCCCTGGCTCCACAACGTTGCCCTATTCGTGCTCCCACGGAATCTATTAGAGTAGATTTGGGACATAGCCATGGTTAATATAGTACATAAGAACACGTACAGATCTCCCCCTTTTATTGATAGCAACTCACCGGAACAGCTGGACGATCCAGAACTCCGTGGCCGATATGTATAAATGATCTAAAGGCATCTACGCGCGACACACGTTCAGAACTTTGGCGCGGCGTCAATTCTTGACCGGTATCCAAACGTGCGAAGGCACAAAGATGCATCACTCGGCGTGCCAAGGAAGCTTTGATCACGCCGCGACACCGGCGACACGTTTTCGACGAGTTGTACCTTTTGATACGGTTTCACGCACATTGCACTCGCTAAGCACATTCACACGGCGTCGGTTCTTGGTCGGTATCCAAGCGCGCGAAGGCACAGAGACACGGCACTTCGGCGTGCCAAGGAAGCTTTGAACACGACGCCAGCCCTTCCTTTCGACGCGTTGTGCCTTTTTCCTGCGACACTGCACTTTCGTAAAATTTTCCGCGTGTTTACAACGGCAAGTCTCAACAATACACGGAGTCACAAAAAAACTTCTTCGGCGAATGACGACGAACGAGTAGAAAACGTGTCTACAGCACGCTGGAAAACCGCAGCAAAAGGCTAGCAAAACGGGAAATCGTATCCCAGCGGGGTTGCGTCGGGTGGCTTCACTTGCCGGAGCGGCAAGCGCGATCCAGCAATTGTCATTGAGATCAGTGAGAGCAACTAAAGGTGGGGTCTTCAGAGGGAAGGCTTCCCGTGAGCGTGAGTGAATGGTTTTTCAATCCAGATGCATCTATGCTATTAACTCCGTTTGATGTCAGTCGCCATATTGTATTGCTCATAAAACGATTCTGAAATTGATCTGAAACCCTATTTTTGGGATCACCGAAGCAGGAACCAACACTGCCTTATTAACGAGAGTAGAGAGCAACTAAGGTGGGGTCTTCAGGAGAAGGCTTCCCGTGAGCGTGAGTGAACGGTTTTTCAATCCAGATGCATCCACGCTATTAACTTCGTTTGATGTAAGTCGCCATATTGTATTGCTCATACAACGATTCTGAAATTGATCTGAAACCATATTTTTCGGATTATCGAAGCAGGAACCAACAGTGCCTTATTAACGAGAGTAGAGAGCAACTACAGGTGGGGTTTTCAGAGAGAAGGCTTCAGGTGAGCGTGAGTGTAGTGATGTGTAAAAGAGAAAGTTAGGTCAGATCATATCACGCGAGTGCACTGATTGGGTAGCGGTTCCCATTGTTATAAAATCAATAAAAGGCGAGCGATCGGGCCGATCGCTCGAGGACACGCTCAGACCACAATCCAGAACGAACGCGTCCGTTGGCTTGCTCCTGCGGGATCTGATGTCGTCGGAGGAATTGCCGCTCCGAAATGACCGGCCGTCTCCCGGAACCCACACCGCAGCCCGGTGAGTCGGACCTCACGCATACAGCGATGTCCCGGCGAACCTGCCTTTAGGTGAACGGCACCTCATCACCCCGAAGACTAGCTGGCCAGCGCGCGGTCTCATAATACTACATTTATGGCGACGAGGATGGGATTGTTCAGGGTTCGTGGTCTGACGGTCCTCCGCGTCTGCCGCTCTCCGCTGTCAATTCGGGCT